>NW_024070202.1:74553291-74729542 GCF_014754425.2 Oryx dammah | reverse complement strand
AGGCTCCTCCATCCATGGGATTTTCCAGGCAAGAGTACTGGAGTGGGGTGCCATTGCCTTCTCCAGTGTATGTATCTACATATCCTAATTTCATATCAGAAAATTTTTCAGTACTATATCATGATACATGTTTCCTACCCTTGCGCCCACATCCTACTTGGTAGTAAGCATGAACAAAGGCTAGATGAGTCAAATCTCCTCTTATGATTTCTGTTTATATTCACCCGTATATTATATGTATATATTATATTCGTATATATGTACCTACCAGGTTAAATATATTCATACTAAATCTAAACAGAAGACATATACTGTTTGAAATGTTGTCAACGAAAGGAGAAATGGGACTTATATTTAGGGGAGTACATACTACCTTTCAGGGAAATCACAGTTTCTAAGTGAAATGGAGAAATTTTCTCCCAAAGCTTACTTTACCAGTCTCTTCGAAGAGTTTGATGACACGATTTAGGTCCATAGACTTGAAGGCACCCTAAAAACACACAATTCACAGTATTCTATATCATGAGAATCAAGAAATCACATCAAACACATTATTTTTATATGGTATTATCTCTTAGCAACTTAAAAATACCTTATGACAAAAAGAGAGTGAGGGGAGAATGAAAAGCAGCTGAGACTTATAGGAGTAAATAAATTTTGGAGTTAAAAAAAAAAAAACCCTCTTGAATTTTGGTATTATCTTACAGTCTCAGTGTCTTTAAATTTCAGTAGTTCCAAAAGGCCCAAGAGAGCATCTGGAATAACAGCACTTCCATGCCTTGAGAAATAAAATGATTTCACATGTATTATATATCTCATGGATACACATTGTATACACTGAATTTGCCTATGCAGATATACCTAAGACTAGCTTCTAAACTACAGGTAGGAGACCACCTTCCTGAACTAGGTATCCCTTCTCCCAGCAGTCTTGCATCACCCATATTAGAAAACAGAAACTGCCAAGTTCTACAGATTTTACATCTTAAAGATTTATTGAGCTCACTCCATCATTTAAAAAACAATTTTTATTGGAATAGAGTTGCTTTACAATGATGGCATTGCTTTGCTCCTTTTATGGCTGAGTAATATTCCATTGTATATATGCACCACATTTTCTTTATCCATTCATCTGTCAATGGACATTTAGGTTGCTTCCATGTCCTGGCTGTTGTTAAGAGTGCTACCATAAACATCAGGGTGCTGCACCCTTTCAAATTATGGGTTTCTCGGGATATGTGCCTAGGAGTAGGATTTCTGGCTTAGATGGTAGCTCTATTTTTAGTTTTTTAGGAAACCTCCATACTGTTCTCCATAGTGGCTGTACCAACTGACATTCCCACCAACAGTGAAAGAGGGTTTCTCTTTTCTCCAGCATTTATTGTTTATCGATTTTTTGATGAAATGGCAACCCACTCCAGTGTTCTTGCCTGGAGAATCCCAGGGACAGGGGAGCCTGGTGGGCTGACATCTATGGGATCGCATAGAGTTGGACACGACTGAAGCGACTTAGCAGCAGCAGCAGCAGCAGCAGCAGCATTCTGACTGGTGTGAGATGATACCTCATTGTAGTTTTTGATTTGCATTTCTCTAATAATTACTGATGTTGAGCATCTTTGCATGTGTTTTTGGCCATCTTTGGGAAATGTCTATTTAGATCTTCCACCCATGTTTTGATTGGGTTGTTTTTTGATATTGAGCTGCATGAGCTGTTTGTATATTTTGGAGATTAATTTCTTGGCAGTTGCTTTGTTTGCAAATATTTTCTCCCATTCTAAGGGTTGTCTTTTTGTTTTGTTTATGGCTTCTTTTGCTGTGCAAAAGCTTTTAAGTTTAATTAGGTCCCATTTGTTTATTTTTATTTTCATTACTTTAGGTGGTGGATCGAAAAAGATCTTGTTCTGATGTATGTCAAAGAGTGTTCTGCCTATGTTTTCCTCTAAGAGTTTTATGGTAGTTGGCCCACTCCAGCTTAATGATTTATTCAGTTCTTATTTCTTACTCAGTTATGAAGCTTTTCTGCTATTTGCTCTCCCTACCTCTAGTCTTGCACCCTTCAACACTGTCCTCTACCCTCTGGTCAGAACAATAAAACTCAAATCTAAACACAACACATCTACATCATTCAATGACTCCACTAATGCCCTTCCCCTTCCTCTGTTTTCATTGTTGTTACGATCCTATCCGTCTCCTTGGTTAACCCTCACAGGTCCTTTGAGACACAGTCGCCTCCATTCTTATCATCAAAATACATTTTATTATTTTATATACTATTTTCTGTTTTATATATTTACTTATATTTTATTTTCTGTTTTTGTTTCCACATATAAATACTTAACATAATTTCACTTACTGTTAACACCATTTTATATTCTGATTTTTAAGTCTATAATACATACATTTCCATATTTCTACATAGTCATTGTTTCATTGCCTCCTAGGTCTAGAATTTCCTTTCCTTTCACAATTACAAACTAATATGTTTTGATCTTAAGAAATGTCATTCAAATGCAATTTTCAGTTAAGTGTTCTAACTTTGTCTGCAGAATAAGTCCCTGAGTTTACTCAATATGATTTTCACTTTAAAAATTATCAAAAAGGGTTTACTATTATACTTATATATCCTAGGTATTATGATTATCACTAACAGTGTTACATCTTACTATTAAATTGCTTAAATTATTAAATTTACTGTTAAAAATTTTTTGATAAATAGAATTTTGCCTTTTAAGATTTGGAGTTTTAACAGTGCCATCTGCCACCACCTCAGTTGTTCTTTTTTCTCCCTGTGTTCTTAGAGAAATAAAAATGTACAGTGAATTTTTATTTTCTGATTTTCTGCAATATTGGTTTTGTGGGTTGGAAAAGATATTGAAATAAAATGTCAGTGCAGAATTTTCTTTTTAAAATCTGTATTATTATCAGAATTTTTCCCCCTAAATGGCCAGATATAACTTTTATAAGACAGAAGAGTGGTAAAGATTAAGGCACAGATTTAATTTATATTATCTTAAATTTATTTTATATTATCACTTTATGTTACTCGGTGTTTTATTTGCATGGCAAATGTTATATTTTTAAGATTTCTCCCTCCTTCCCTTAGCCTTTTCTTCCTTTTATAAATATTTATAAATACTTCTACATTTCAGAAATGGTAGGTGTGGGGAATACATTTTCCCTGACTACAAGCATATATCAATCTGGCATGAGATATAGGTAATATAGATAACATGCCACAAAATGGTTCATGAATGTTGAGAGGTGTGTTCCAGAACTATACAGAGAGGGACAGAATGGCATGGGGAGGAGGGATGGGAATCTGGGACAGCTTCTGAAAGAAGCAATCTGCAGGCAGAGTGAGATTGAATAGGATTTGTGAGATAAACTGAAGGTTTGAGAGATGGAGCAAAGGGAGTAGCATGTGTTAAGCCCTGGAGACAAGAAAAACATGGCATTTAGAGGATTGGTGAGTCATACGGTAGGAGAGGATAGTGCAAGGGATAGAAGCTACAGATGCTGCTGATAAGGTAAGCAGAGGTCAAATCATGAATACTAATCTTAGTGATAATAACAATGATGGTATAGTTGTAAGCTCTTTAAATATTTACTAAATGAATTCTGTGAGGTAGATACTATTAACACCATTTTACAGGTGGCCTTGTATATACTATGATAAGGCTCATCAGAAGATATTGAGTGGTTTGAGAGACTGGATATTAAAACAGGCAATGGCCAGATTTTACTTGGTAACAGAACTCTGTCCTCCAACCTCTGCAAAGCAGGCAACCTAGGAAGTCAAACCACAACCTCTGCAGCTGTTGGCTCAGAAAAGTCAGTATGTGGTCAATGATGATCACATTCCCTATTTTTTGACCCCATCTGCCACTCAGGGCCAACCAGAAACAGCCAAGTATGCTTCCCAAATCAATCATTCAGTCAACAACAAGTGCAAAGCAGAAGCCTCCCTTTTATTCACAGTGAAGCTTCCCTTGGAGTCTCTGCCAAATATAAGTAATGCTGGCTGACTCTCTTTCTACAGCAAATTCTACATAAACAGTCGGTGTTCATTCTCATTAGGGTGATCTTTGTTGATTTCCACAGGTTTTAACCAGAGGAATGTAACAATAAAGAGATAATTCTGGCTGCTGAGTACAGACTGATCTGGAAAGATCTAGACTGGAAGTGGGAGACTAGTCTATGACTTCAGGCATTGATTAAACAGTGGCCGCCAGGACACACAACAATGAGTGGAATGAAAAGCATCAAGGAGGCAGAATCAGCAGGTCCTAATAAGTGATTTGATTTGGCAAGAAAGAGAAGGAAAAGGTAAGGATGACTGACAGGCTTGAGGAATGACATAAGTGGTAGCACCATTTGTTGAAACAGGGATGCTGGAGGAAGAGGCTTGTGTTGAGGCTGGAGATGAGTTAAATTTGGGGCAGAGATTTCTAAATCACAGGCTTAAAGTAATAATTGGGAGAGATTAGGTAAACAAGATCACACAAGCAGAATGTAGCAGCAAGAGACAATTAACAAATGTAAATATAAAAATAACTGTTGTTATTATCATCATAAGATTTTATGGAGAAATTATAAAAACATTTAACAAAATCTTTTAAGATCTAAAGCTCATTTAATTAACTGCTTTGAAGAAAATTATACCTCCACTTACTTCAAGTCATAGGATGAACTTATTTTCCCACTTTACCAGTGAACATTTCAAAGGGGAAAAAATCCTGCTTATTTGATACCTAGTTATAGGGAAAGAATTAACATTTATTATGGTCCATTTATGTGTCTGGCACTTTATATTTTAATTAACATATCTCAAATCTACAATATGAAGGTAGAATCATTATCCCTGTTGTTGAAACTGAGATCTAACTTATTAAGGTCACATAGTGACTGTATGGGCTAGCAGGGCTGTTTAATGCAGAAACACTGGTTCTTTGCACCTTAGTTCTCTGCCTGACACCTCAGTTGACCCAGAGATTACTTCTAGCAATTACTCCACAACAAGGATAGGCCACTTAAAATACATAGTACATGGCAGAATTATAGATAGTGCCAGGATATGACATCCACCAACAAATTGTGTAAGTTCTCAGAGGCTCTCAGAAGGAAAACAAATTTGGGCAAGGAAGCTCAGCCATGACACCCACTCAAGTCAACTGTTTACAATAATGTATTTAACCTACAAATATTATTGTGTGCCTCTGCTGTGAAGATATTAAGAAGAGGTGGCAAGAATACACAGAAGAACTGTACAAAAAAGAGCTTCATGACCCAGATAATCATGATGGTGTGATTACTCACCTAGAGCCAGACATCCTGGAATGTGAAGTCAAGTGGGCCTTAGGAAGCATCACTATGAACAAAGCTAGTGGAGGTGATGGAATTCCAGTTGAGCTATTTCAAATCCTGAAAGATGATGCTGTGAAAGTGCTGCACTCAATATGCCAACAAGTTTGGAAAACTCAGCAGTGGCCACAGGACTGGAAAAGCTCAGTGTTCATTCCAATCCCAAAGAAAGGCAATGCCAAAGAATGCTCAAACTACCGCACAATTGCACTCATCTCACACGCTAGTAATGCTCAAAATTCTGTAAGCCAGGCTTTAGCAGCACATGAACCATGAACTTCCAGATGTTCAAGCTGGTTTTAGAAAAGGCAGAGGAACCAGAGATCAAATTCCCAACATCCGCTGGATCATGGAAAAAGCAAGAGAGTTCCAGAAAAACATCTATTTCTGCTTTATTGACTATGCCAAAACCTTTGACTGTGTGGATCACAAGAAACTGTGGAAAATTCTGAAAGAGATGGGAATACCAGACCACCTGACCTGCCTCTCGAGAAACCTGTATGCAGGTCAGGAAGCAACATTTAGAACTGGTCATGGAACAACAGACTGGTTCCGAATAGGAAAAGGAGTACGTCAAGGCTGTATATTGTCACCCTGCTTATTTAACTTCTATGCAGAGTACATCATGAGAAACGCTGGGCTGGAAGAAGCACAAGCTGGAATCAAGATTGCCGAGAGAAATATCAATAACCTCAGATATGCAGATGACACCACCCTTATGGCAGAAAGTGAAGAGGAACTAAAAAGCCTCTTGATGAAAGTCAAACAGGAGACTGAAAAAGTTGGCTTAAAGCTCAACATTCAGAAAATGAAGATCATGGCATCTGGTCCCATCACTTCATGGCAGATAGATGGGGAAACAGTAGAAACAGTGTCAGACTTTATTTTGGGGGGCTCCAAAATCACTGCAGATGGTGACTGCAGCCATGAAATTAAAAGCCACTTACTCCTTTGAAGGAAAGTTATGACCAACCTAGATAGCATATTCAAAAGCAGAGATATTACTTTCCCAACAAAGGTCCATCTAGTCAAGGCTATGGTTTTTCCAGTGGTCATGTATGGATGTGAGAGTTGGACTGTGAAGAAAGCTGAGCGCCGAAGAATTGATGCTTTTGAACTGTGGTGTTGGAGAAGACTCTTGAGAGTCCCTTGGACTGCAAGGAGATCCAACCAGTCCATCCTAAAGGAGACCAGTCCTGGGTGTTCGCTGGAGGGACTGATGCTGAAGCTGAAACTCCAGTATTTTGGGCCCTCATGTGAAGAGTTGACTCATTGGAAAAGACCCTGATGCTGGGAATGATTGGGGGCAGGAGGAGAAGGGGACAACAGAAGATGAGATGGCTGGATGGCATCACTGACTTGATGGACATGGGTTTGGGTGAACTCTGGGAGTTGGTGATGGACAGGGAGGCCTGGTGTGCTGTGATTCATGGGGTCGCAAAGAGTCGGACACGACTGAGTGACTGAACTGAACTGCTGTGTTAGATATTGTTCTAAGTGCTAAAGACATAGTATTTAATAAAACACACAAAATCTCTCCTTCCTTAAGGAAATGATATGGTTTGGGGGAGACAATAAGTTATATAGTGTACTGCAAGGTAATAATGCTCTGGAGAAATGGGAGTAAACAGTGCTAAGATGCTCAGGCAGTTGTCGGCAAAAGAGGAGAGTCGGTAACATTTCACTACGGTCATGAACGAGGAAAGGTAACAAGCCGTGGATATCAAGGGGAAAACTTCCAGGCAGTGGACACAGCAATTGCAAAGACCCTTAGGCAGGGTATACCTGGCATGGTTGAGGAGAAGCCAGGGAGCCAGTGTGGCTGGAACACAGAAGATTTTGTAAGCTACTTAAGAAGAATTAAATATATACTCTGAGTTTAGAGTTGAGTGGGGAAGGACATATAAGTATTAAGATATATGTCTTACACTTAAGAAGTCCATATGCTAATGGGAGAGACAAAACAAGACAAATGAAATAATAACAAATATAAAACAAGAGACCATTAGGTAAGAAACTGTGTGATTCAGGGTGGGGACTATACCCATTTATGAGAAGAAGGTCTGTAAGTGTGAAAATGAATGGGAAGTGCTTCCTATTGGGGATACTTTATGATGGAGAGGTAGGACCTGAAGGTAGGGTAAGATTTAAATTCCAAAAACAGGGGAGGGTATTCAGTCCACATATCGTTAATATCCCCTCCTGCGTCCCAGGTGAGGTGCTGGTTGCTACTGGGAGATAATAGGGAACACTACAGAAAAAACAACAGAGAAGGTTTCTGCCCTCACAGAGGTAGCACTAAGCAGACAGCATGGTAGAGATAAAGTACAGGTTATGCGTTAGGAAACCTTGCAAACAGGAGAGAGAGGTAGACCTGACACACTGAGGATGGCAAAGACCTCACATGCATCTAGTTCAGAGGTTTCGAGGCCAAAAATCATTTGAGGGAGGCTGTTAAGAGTCCCAGGCTCCACACTGGGGATTATGCTTGAGAAAATCTACAGTACCCAGCTAAACTGCCTTTCTGAAGCAGTTATTAACAGGGTAGGAACTTTAATCAATACAAACCGATTTCTACCTGGAGAAGAATCCTAGGCTCTGTAAGAAGAGATAGTAATGAAAGAAAAAGAAAAAAAGAAAGGGAAAGGGAAGGGAGAAAATATACCCATATATACACAGGTATGCTTGTTCTGCATTACTTGATATGTTGTGAACTATATTGGCAAATAGTCTGTTAAAAGTATTTCCCCCGTTTTCTCCTTCTTAACCCATGGTTGCCTGCCTCCTATAACTTTGCACTCCACCCCCTTTTGTAATACCAAGTAAAGGAGGAATGAAAGCCATCAGATGCCAAATTCACCTACTTCTCAGTTTTGCCAGGTGCCTGGGAGAACAGTGGTAGTGTTGAGCCCCCTTGCAGCCTTGGGAGTGAAGGGACATCTGTTGCTCCTCAAAATTCTTCTCCCTGCCTGGACTGCACTACTTCCACAAAATCGATTAGGTAAATTCGCTCAACGCCTGCTCCTCTTCATGCAAAAGTGTTGCTGCTCCATGAGTTAAATGTCTGTCCATCTTCAGAGGGTGCAACCCTATTCCCACCACAGGAGAGGTCCCCAGTCAACCAACCGCTCCTAAGGAACTCTCCAAGGCTCCAGGATGTGGACGCAGGGGACAGGTTTCCTGACGCAGCCTGAGCCTTCTGAGGCCTCAACAGGAATTCCCAGGGTGGCCCCACACCATCAGTGTGAGGAGGTAGTGCAGGATTCCTCTGTAGAATTCACATTAAAATAGGGCTTGATCATGGCTCTCTGGGGAGAAGCAATGGAACCCTAGTATGAAACAAACAACTTGGAGTTTCTAAAGACCCCTGCTACAGATCCACAGGGTTCTGAAGTGAAATTTCTCAACAGAAATTAGAATTAGTTTTGTATGACAAAAAGTAACTAAAAAACCAAAATATACGAGCACAATAAAATCAATTCTATTCAATTCCAATTCTCTCCAACGTCCTCCCAAACCAGATTCCAATTTCATATAAAAATGTTGTTTAATTTCTAATTTTAATAGTATTTTCCTCCCCTCCAGATGCAGGTTTTGGTAGCAGCAAATTCAAACACACGATTTACCCCTGTATCAAGAACAGCACACGATAACAGGGTTCTACATATAAAAGCCCAATAAATATCAAATTTTCGCTAAGAATGTTTCCCTTCCTCTCAGGCCTTTCGTCGCCTCACATTTTTCGAAGCCAAGTCTCCAAACCTCGGCTACTCAATTTACTGGGACGCTCCGGGAGGACCCAGGAGGACCTCGAGACACAAGTCCCCAGACAGGTTGATTGACGACAACCAACTCCCCTCGCAGGCAGCGCAGTTCGAAGGATCAGCTTTGCGCTTGGAGCCTCCGTCCCGTGGGCTGCCCTGGTTTCCACTTGGGCCCCCACTTCCGCTCTCGCTGCCCCCAGGCATCGTCCCCGCCCCCAGATTTCAACCCCCGCCCATTCCTTGACACCCTCCAAAGCCAGACACCTGGCCATACCTGCACTTCCTCATCCTCCGTCACCACTCCGACTATCGGGATTTGGCGAGGGCTGCTGAACTTGATCCTGCTGCTGGGCTCCCGGGCCTCGGCCGTCTCCGCGGCCTCCGCTGTGGACATGGCCGTGGCTGCGGAGGGAGGGATGGGTGCGTCTCCTTCCTTCCCACACTGTGCCCGCAGCCGCGAGACAGAAAGAGGCTCCGCTACCGAAAAGTGAAAGCCGCCTAAGAGCGGCTAGAGTCGCGAAAGGTCCCAGGGGTCCGGCCGTGGCCTCGGCTGCCGCGACGCCACTCTCATCCCGCCCCTTCTGCCCACCCGCACACCTTGCCGCTTTCAGGCTGGCAGGTTGCTAACAAGCTAAAGCGTTGCTAGGGGAGGAGCCAGAGGCTGACAAACGGGCTCCTACGGAAGCCGGAGGATCCAAACTACCCCAAACCCTTATCTACATCCTAAACTCTGGAGTGGCTAGGTTTGCATGGGTTCCAGAGGGAAGAGGGGCGAACACCTCGGTAGGTAACGGTGGAGTGTTACCTTGGCGGCTTGTGTGACTCAATCTTTGTAGTTTGCTCTGGGCCTTCTTAAAACAAGAATGGGCCTGTGGTGGATGTGGGATGCAGGAATGATGAATGACAGAATGCTAATATTGGAAGCTGAGCGGTTTATCTTATCCCTAAGAAGAGACCAGTATTACCTACATTCCCCAGCCTTTTACCTCTTCTGTACTCTAGTGAGCACCAAAGCATTGCACACAATGCTGGAAGGCTTTCAAGTCAAATCGTTGAATTTAGGGCAAGTTAACCCCTGGAAACTCCAGTCTTCTCATAACTTTTTCACTTTTCTCATCAATAGGATTGCTGTGAGAGGACTGAATGAATTGATGGTTTTGTAAAGTGGTGCTTGGCACATAATAAGCAAGATGATCTATATGACATTTCTGGCTCTACAAATAGAAATGGAAAACCTAGATTGGGCTTGGCAGCACTTGATGTGAGTCACAGCCAAAGAAACCAAGTTTCTTTGAAAGAGTACTGCACGCTTCCAGTCCGTTTCCTCAATTCTGTTTAACCCCAGTCCTTGGAAACTGCCCTTACTGAGGTTACCACCACTTGCCGTCAAAGACTGTGTACATTTTCACGTCTTCATCTGGGTGTTGGAGAAGACAATGGCACCCCACTCCAGTACTCTTGCCTGGAAAATCCCATTGATGGAGGAGCCTGGTAAGCTGCAGTCCATGAGGTCGCTAAGAGTCAGACATGACTGAGCGGCTTCACTTTCACTTTTCACTTTCATGCACTGGAGAAGAAAATGGCAACCCACTCCAGTGTTCTTGCCTGGAGAATCCCAGGGACGGCGGAGCCTGATGTGCTGCCATCTATGGGGTCGCACAAAGTCCGACACGACTGAAGCGACTTAGCAGCAGCAGTAGCAGCAGCATCTTGGTGTATACTTGTCTATAGTATTTTACACTGTTGACCACTCACCCTTTCTTGAAACTCCCTAGCTCCATTTTCAGCATTATTATTATTATTTTTTAATCTTTACAGCTAATCATTGGTGCCTTTAGAGCTCCTCTCAGGCCTTACACCCAGAGGCGGTTCACTAGGTCTAAGGTTGCTATTAACCCAAGAAAGTGCAAAGGGTGTGTCAATTGTATTGTTGACGTAACCTTAATTACTGTGTAAGTATACTACATCAAGAGGAGACTGAAACCACTTGGATAAACAGAGTGGAATCCTGTGAGAATGGCACCAAAGTCTAAAATGGTGGTTGGAAAGCTCATAATCCAATGACCTGTGATCCTCTGTGTGCTCATTCTGGCATCTCAAGATGAGGAAGGATGAAAAGAAAGGATTGCCAAGGAAAATTTTCCACTTAAAGTAGAGCTTACCTAGGAGATGTCAACTGACTTTTGTGATTAAGCACAATAGACTGAAGGTGATAAGAGTCCATAAACCTCAATGGCCCTGGGAAATCAAACTCTTCTAACTGGACTTAACTGAAGACATTTTTCTAACAAATGAACAATAGGATTTTTGTTTTATTTTAACCAGTTGTGTACCAACGTATATATTCATTCTGTCCCATATCCAGAGTATCAGTTTCCCATCCTTAATTAGCACAAATCCCACAAACTCCCCCTTTCTAGCACTTAAAAACTTTTGACTTTTCTCCATTAGTGAGTCTATTACTGGGAAGTTAATAGATCTAACTGTAATTTTTTTTTTTGCTTTAATGATTTTTATCTTTTTACAGGTGAGAAGCAACCAGAATAGAATCCTCAGTCACCCCACGCTCAAGCCATATTGACTGAATTACTTCACTTTTACACAGGTGCCAAACTTCCTCCTGCATTACCTTTGCATCTTTTGTACCTGTGACTGTCCTCCAACGTCTAACTCCTTATGAAACTCTGTTCATGTGACCTTTTCTAGGAAACCTTCTCTATACACTCTGCTATTTTAGGTGCTGCTTTGTCTGTCATTCTGTTCTTGTACTCTCCACACATTTAATAGTATTTACTGGCTCAGCAGACTCCCTGCTAGACTGAGATTTTTTAAAACAAGGAGAGTTACTTACCCAGGTTTTTATACCCCAAGCCCTCAGCATAGTGACTAGAGAAGTATTTCTCAAAACTTAATGTGCATGAGAATCATCCAGAGAGCTAATTAAAAGACTTCTGAGTCCCATATCCAGGGTCTGCTTTAGTCAGTCGGGTAGGGTTCAAGGGTTTGCATGTACAGTTGACTCTTGAAGAACACAAGTTTGAACTGCGGGTTCCACTCACATGCAGATTTTTTTCAATAAATACAGAGTACAGTCCCACACAATCTGGTGGATTTAATCCATGGATACGGAACCTTGGATACAGAGGGTTAACTATAATGTTACCCCTGGGTTTTCATCCAAGTCAAGGTCGATGTCCCTAACCCCACACTGTACCCTAACCACCCCCAGCATGCTTAACCGCTGCACTGGAAGCACAGAGAGTCAACCACTGGACTGCCAGGGAAGTCCCATTGGTCCTTCTCTAGTATCGATTTTTAAAAACTGTTAAGAACATAAAAGACATTTTTATGAGAGCAGAACCCAGAAGGATGTAGGGTTAAATGGCTAACTACTGAAATGGTAAATTATTTCACAAAAAGATAAATTAATAGTAGAGAAATGTATAAGAGATGACATACATAGAGAATAAAAATACTTCAATCTGGTAACAATTCAGCAGAATTTAACATTTCTGTTGAATTACAAATTATAATTTCTTAAAAGCTGCTGTAGACTTAAAGATTAACTACAAGTTTTAATAATTTATTGAACTATGTACCATTTTTAAAAGTAACATTGAAAGCTAAATATATTTTTAACTTAAATGGATTAGGAAATAAATATACTTCTGATTTTTTATTGATCCTTGTTTGCACTCTAATTAACAATATTTAATAAAATTGTAATTATTCAATAGCATGAATTAAGAATGTTTCTAATTAACATTTTAGATTATATATGAATCTGGTAGTCAATAACCTAGTGCCAAATGTTCTAAATGTTCACACAAGTATTATTTCTTTCTGAGAGTAATTTATTTTAAACAGAAAAATTTTATAGCACATGGGAAGTGTGATTATAGTCCCCTGTAGGGGAATTATGTAACAAAAAAATACATAAAAGCTGAGATTTAATCTATTGTAGTGTTTTAAAAAATCTTTCAAGTTGAGTGTTGTAGAAACAAAGCATAAAAAAGAAAAGTAATTACCTCCTTCTAACAGAATCATTAAATTTGACACTAAGTAATAAGTACATGGAACATAAAAACGAAGTCAACCATTGTTTGGTTGTCAACCATTCTAATGAAGTGTACTAATAATCCAAATTGCAAGTGATTTTTAAATAGGAAGCTACAAGAGCTATTCATGTTTAGTGGAGCAATGAAATAAATGGTATTAACTTATAAAGAGTGACTTTTATCTGATCAAAGCTTCATCTCCATGACGTAGTTCCATGAACTGAAAATGTTCTTGAACTTTTAGAACTAACAGCCCTTTATTGTGTTTACATGGTGGGAGGTTATAGTAACCCCAGGAGAGAACTGTCTTTATTGTGGAGTAGGACTAATCAGACAAGCTTATTCTAGTGACATTAATTACCCAAGTTCTGTAACTAACTTGACTTGTTCTTATTCTATGAACCATGTTTTAGTCTTTGAAGGCTATGGGAACCAATACCGCAAACTGAGTGGCTTACGCAACAGAAATTTTATTTCTTCACAGTCTGGAAGCTAGAAGTCCAAGATCAAGGTGTCCAAGATTGGTTTCATTCTGAGGTCTTTCTCCTTGGCTTCTCCCTTTGTCATCACGTGGTCTTCCCTCTGTAACTTTATCTACTCTTCTTACTGTTCTTATAAGGACACCAATCATGTTGGATTAGGGCCCACCACTATGACCTCATTTTACCTTAACTACTTCTTTAAAGACCCTTTCTCCGAATGTAGTCATTCTGAGGTACCAGGGGTTAGGATTTCAATGTGAATTTTAGGGGGACATAATTTAGCCTGTAATTGATCCCAACATCCTTTGGACTATAATTAGAATTCTTGTAAAGAACAGATTGAAGAGTAGAATGTGCTTAGTTGAGGCAATACCGGTTTCTTTGCCTTTAGGACATGATATTTCTCAATGGCTCCTCTGTCTATGGAATTCTCCAGACAAGAATACTGGAGTGTGTAGACATTCCCTTCTCCAGGGGATCTTCCAACCCAGGGATCAAACCCACGTCTCTTGCATTGCAGGCAGAATCTTTACCACCTGAGCCACCAGGGAAGTCCAGGTATTTCTCAGATATTTCTGACTTAACAATCTATCACTGTACATTTATCAAAGAGAATCCATCCCTGGGAGATGTATCCACTCAGGTTTCTCAGCCAATCTGGATTTTGAGTCTGCACAGCCCTATGCCTGACTTTGTGAAAATCATCATTTCATATTTTATTTTCCATTTGAAGAATCTACTACCCAAATTACTGTGCTAGCCTAGGTTCCCTAGAGTCTTCCACAAACAAACAAGAAACATTCCCCTTCTGCCAGTTGGTTGGGGGCGGGCACTGTTTCTGCTAAGCAGAAGGGAGGAAAAGATGGAAGTGAGGCAGGCAGGGGAGGAGGATGTACAAATATAGGTGTTACTGAGCTGCCATAGCTTTGGAACAATGGAGTTATAAGTGCTCGGGCTTTTAGGATATTTTCATGGAGGCCTTGTGAATTATTGAACTTTGGAACGGTCCATCTGGGGAAATGAAGGGAGAACTTACTTACTAGCACCCTCTTATGCTTCAACTCTGATCAAAGTTCACCCTTGAAGTAGAGTTGCCAGATTTAAAGGTGAAAACCCATGCAGTATTTGTAACAGAATTACACTTATTTGTTTCTCTGCAATTCAAATTTGATTGAGTGTCCTGTATTTTATCTGACCCTACTCTCAGGATATTAATACCCACACATTTCCAGGCAGCTGCAGGGGGAGCCAGAGCCTTCACAGATCCTGTGCACAGGCACGAAGATCAGTACAGCAGTGTGGTGGGGCTGATGGTGGCAGTGGCAGCAGTAGCAATGACTCCTCTCTTGGCCCATAGGGCAGCTCTAACCACTGGCCAGGAGGCAAAATAGGAAGCTGAGATGGTGATGGGGAGGGTGTGGGCAGGAGGATGCAGGCATGGCTACATGGAAATCGGCTGGTAAATAACATAATTTTCTGTAAAAATGAGGCAAGTCATACTATCTCATTGGTTTCTGCAGGACTGTATTTTACTAGGCACTAGAAATACAGTTGCCAACAGAGGTCCATATAGTCAAAGCTACAGTTTTTCCAGTAGTCATGTATGAATGTGAGAGTTGGACCATAAAGAAGGCTGAGTGCCAAGAATTGATGCTTTCAAACTGAGAAAACTCTTGAGAGTCACTTGGACTGCAAGGAGATCAAACCAGTCAATCCTTTAGGAAATCAACCCTGAATATTCATTGGAAGGACTGATGCTGAAGCTGAAGCTCCAGTACTTTGGCCATCAGGGTCATTAAAAAAGACCCTGATGCTGGGAAAGACTGAAGGCAGGGGATGCCAGAGGATGAAATGGTTGGATGACATCACTGACTTGATGGACATGAGTTTGAGCAAACTCCAGGAGATGGTGAAGGACAGTAAGCTTGATGTGCTGCAGTCCATGGGATCACAAAGAGTAGGACACGACTGAGCTACTGAACAACAATAAAGGAATACAGCAGTAAGACAGAGTTCCTGCTATCAGGAACTTACAGAATATAGCTTGAATACTGTGTTCGGTCCTAGTTTAAAGATACTTAATAAATGCTAGTGAAGTGAAATACTTTTAAGAATACCATCTCATTAGATGGATGTTTTTCTAAATGTCTGCTCTGATAAAAGCAAACAAAACTCCCCCCAAACCCAAAACAATTACATGAATGCTTTCTGGATGCTTCTAAAAAGAAACAGCCAGCAAAGTATAGATGGCTTCCATCAAATACTGGAATGATTATTCAGTAAGAAAGAAAACTCCATTTGTATATAACATTTCAAAAAAGAAATTAAATCACATTAAATAGTACATTTTTATTTAGATGTTTATAAGGCAGATCTATGAGAATGATATAAAAACATGGCATATAATTTGATAACAGTACTTTGGAGATTATGGAGTTTTATCAAATATCTATTACACAGTTATAAAGAAGACAGTATTTTTAAGCAGATACAAAATACTCAATGAAAGATAAAGGCAGGAAAATGAGAATAATTAATTAGCAATGGAAAATCAGTTCTAATGTGAACTGCACACTATCGTTTAAAAACTTTTAAACATAAGAATTATTGCAATCTAGTTTATTCAAACAGTGTTATATGGTATTGTAATAAAGAACTGAAGGCCAGGATGGATTAATTTTGATTTCATATAAAGAAACCCAAATTTACAATGGCTTAAATACAGGAAAAGCCAGTCGAAGTAGTGAAGCAGTCAAGACCTTTTTAATTTCTAACATGTCCTCCTTAGGGTTAGGCCTTGGTCTTCTTGGATATTTGCAAGAGTTCCTATTATATGACAGTTCTGGCAGCAAGACAGAGGAATAAGATAAAGGAAC
This sequence comes from Oryx dammah, assembly GCF_014754425.2. Taxonomy (NCBI): domain Eukaryota; kingdom Metazoa; phylum Chordata; class Mammalia; order Artiodactyla; family Bovidae; genus Oryx; species Oryx dammah. Next base: position 74,713,001 of record NW_024070202.1, on the reverse strand, counting down.
ACATGCTGCTTTTCTTTGAAGAGACTTCTAAGAATTCACTTATTTGCACCTCTACATCTCACTGGTCCACACTCAGTCACAAATGAAGACTTAACTGCGAGGGCTGTTGGGGAATGTGATGGGCAGCAGCTTTTAAAGTAGGGTAACTAGACACAGGGAGACAACTTCCAGTCCCCCTTCAGACTCAGTATCTGCAAAACTATGACAGACCTTTAAAGAAAATAAGAGAATCATCCTTGGAGTTGGCAATTTGGAAATCATTAAAAAAAAAAAAACCACCTGCTTTCGTTATTTATATTAGCCCATCTAGCCATTGGGAGAATCCAAATAGTCCACCCTAATTTTGGATGACTGCATGATCTTAATCCAATGATTTGGAAAGTTTAAAAAAAAAATCTGTTCAGTAGTCCTCCCCTTATCCACAGGGGATGTTTCAAGACCCCCAGTGGATGCCTGAAGCCACTAATAGTACCAAACTCTATATATACTATGTTTTTTCCCCCTATATACACATACCTGTGACAGAGTTTAATTTATAAATTAGGCACAGTAAGAGATTACAACAAAATACAAATGATAAAATAGAAAGATTATAACAAAGTACTGTAGCAAAACTTATGTGAATGTAGTCTCTCTCAAAATCTCTTATTGTATGTAATGTCTTTTCCATCTTAACTAAGCACTTGTCACACACTGTATAACTTTCATAGTATGAAGTGCAATGTAAACCTAGCATGAATTTCTTTTTCCTTCTTCACAATTTCATAGATAGGAGATTTATTCTTACCATATATCCTAGCAACCTCAGGATACAATTTTTTTCTTTCCTTATTAAGTAAAAAACTTTCACCATTTCACTTAGAGGGGACACTTTACAACCTCCCTTTGACATATCTGAATTCCTAGCATCACTACCCTTGTACTCTGAGCCCAATGTTAAGTAAAATAAGAATTACATGCACTACAATACCACAACAGCCAATCTGATAACCAAGACAGCTACCAAGTAACTAAGGGAAGGACATATTGAACAGAGGACTGATTCATGTCCTAGGCCAGCTGGAGTGGGAACATCAGCTGTTCCCAGCTGATCTTGGGAACACCCAAGATCTCACCATGCTATTCAGAATGGCACACAATTTAAAAGTTATGAACTGTTTATTTTCAGAATTTTCCATCTAATATTTTCAAACCACAGTTGATTGTGAGTAACTGAAATTACAGAAAATGAAACCATGGTAGGGGGAACTATGGTGTGTACATGTACTCAGCTAAACTAAATGTTTTTTGGTAACATATTGACAGAATCTCTGAATATTAGCACTTTAGAAGTTTGCTTAAAACAAAATTGAAGAACCTATTTGTTCCTATAAAGTTCACTGTTCAAAAGTATGAACAAATTGTTTCCACTAAAATTATTACAGTTTCATTTAGAGCAATTACATATAATGAATATGTATCAGAATTTGCTTTAGTGGCTTATGAACAACTGAGGGTGGAGCAGCTCATTTTCATGACAACACATCACAAATATAAATCTTAACACCAGGCTCAGGTTATTATACTATGCGTTACACTACTTTAAGTCATGAACTTACAAAATAATTTCAATGCAACACCATACTTATTTCAAAACAGAGATTTTATAGACTGACACAGGTTCAGTGTTTATAGTATTCCTAAAGAAATATTTATGAATTACACTGATGGCACTTTGTTTAAAACATCATATAAGAAATTTTAAATTTCATAAATAAAACCTCTTGGCAGGGGGAACCTCTATGTACAGAATTTTTTATGAAATGAGTTTAATGGCAATGTACACCCATGGCAGATTCATGTTAATGTATGGCAAAACCAATACAATATTGTAAAGTAATTAGCCTCCAATTAAATAAATTTATATTAAAAAAGGCAATTAAAAATAATTAAGATTCTATCACATTAATAAGAGATAATAAAAAAATTGGATATGATATATTCTCAAAAGCCCTTTTACACAAATAATTTTCATAATTTCACTGTAAGGATGAATATATGTTAGCCTATTATTAGCAAATTAATTTTGAAAGTAAAATCCCTTAATCAACTCAAAATTATGCTAATTTATAAGAAATTAATCAGGTAGTTTAACATTGGAGCTCATTAACCAATCCCATATGTAGCACAAAATAATTATCTCTGATAAATACCTATAAATATAATTTATTCATACTTTAAAATACTTCAAAATTTAAATAAAAATCTCTACCTGTAGACAATCTAGGCTAATTTTCATATATGCTTTAAAAAATATATGCTAACATGAATATATTCCTATTCAAACATGATTTTAAATATCTTGAATAGAGGAGACATATGAAATCTGCACATAAAAGCTAGGTAGCATGATTCAGTCCAATAATTAACTCCTCCTTAGGAAAAAAATTAATTATTTTGCATAGGATTAAAACTAGGGCTTCCCATGTGGCTCAGCTGGTAAAGAATCTGCCTGCAATGTGCGAGACCTGGGTTCGATACCTGGGTGGGGAAGATCCCCTGGAGAAGGGAAAGCTACCCACTCCCATGTTCTGGTCTGGAGAAATCCATGGACTCCATAGTCCATGGGGTCGCAAAGAGTCAGAAATAACTGAATGACTTTCATTTGCAGAACTAGATATATTTTATGTTCTTATAATTTTCTCAGGGACACTTCTCAAAATATGGTTTAGGAAAAACAAAACTACTTTCTCACATCTAGCAAGAGCAAAATTCAGTCATACTTCTGAGGTCAGAGTAATGATTTCTAAAGAATGATTATGAGAAATGATGATTAAGAAAAGTAATCAGGTAGGAAGTAGTAAAATAAAGCAGTTAAAAGTTTTTTAAGTAAAGCAATTAAAAGTCAGTATTTTTCCACTTTTAGAAAAGCTTTTAAACATTTAGAATTATAATGAACATATTACACTTGGGCTTCCCTGGTGGATCAGTGGTAAAGAACCCACCTGCCAATGTTGGGATCCATGGGTCGGAAAGATCCCCTAGAGAAGGAAATGGTAACCCACTCCAGTATTCTTGCCTGGGAAATCTCATGAATAGAGGAGCCTGTTAGGCTACAGTCCATGGAGTTGCAAAGAGTCGGACATGGCTTAGTGACTGAGCACGCACATATTATATTCATTCTAAAACTTCAAAATTATGTCAGCTTTGTAGTACTCAAAAAAAGATATTACCATTTCAAACAACTGTTACATCTTACATACACTTCATAAACTTCACTTTTTCATATTTTCAAAGGCCCCATTTATCTGTAATAGTGATAATTTTATGTTATTAGCTAATTAATATATACATGCAACAGTATAAATATACTTCAATAGTAAGCTAAGTTTTAAAACTATTTCACTGTATTTTCACATTAACTGGTGAAAGCATGGGCTTAAATGGAGTGAAACTGAAGGGACAAGAAATTATTACAAATATGTAGTTAATTTCACAAGTCCACTATATAGTTTATAGGTGTTACCTTGAAGTTATCACCCAACTGAATTCCTGCTGAGAACTAACAAGTAAATGATTATCAAGACAGAAAGGCTACAATTAAAATGAAAAGCTCAATTAAAAAGTACAAGTTACTAAAATTCACCAAGGAGAGAACATCAGAGAATCATGAGCAGTTTACCAAACTGACATGATATGGTGGTAGGGAGCAAGCCACTGGTGGGAAAGGTAGCTTCTACTGAGTAAAAGTCCTTTTCTTTTTGGTAGCTGGTTTCAGTAGAACCTTACTGGGTAAGTTTTAAAATGTTAAAATTTCAGGAAGAGGAATACATATAATTGTATCTTGTTTGCAACTTTCTTTTTTAATAAAGAAAGAGCAACTGGGGGAAAAATGTAGGACTTTCTAACCAAAGTATGAACAAAATGCAATTTTAATGTGTAATGTCAGTACTGAAAAATTTCATGAATAATTTGTAGGATTCTATGTCTCTAGAGTAGGAGAAGGCAATGGCATCCCATTCCAGTACTCTTGCCTGGAAAATGCCATGGACGGAGGAGCCTGGTGGGCTGCAGTCCATGGGGTCGTTAAGAGTGGGACACAACTGAGCGACTTCACTTTCACTTTCCCTCTTGCCTGGAAAATGCCATGGACGGAGGAGCCTGGTGGGCTGCAGTCCATGGGGTCGTTAAGAGTGGGACACAACTGAGCGACTTCACTTTCACTTTTCACTTTCATGCATTGGAGAAGGAAATGGCAACCCACTCCTGAGTTCTTGCCTGGAGAATCCCAGGGACAGGGGGAGCCTGGTGGGCTGCTGTCTGTGGGGTCGCACAGAGTCAGACACGACTGAAGTGACTTAGCAGCAGCAGCAGCATATCTCTAGAGTAGATTCATAATTAACCCACTCATCTAAATATCCTTCATAGATGCAAACTGCTCCCTAATGAATGGCTGAGTGGGCAGGAGGACGTCTCAAGAAGAGAGAAAGAGATGACCAAATCTACAGGGACTTTTTAAGACTCTGTAGGACCTCTGCTGTTAACTACTACTACAGTCCTGTCTCTACTGGAGTCCCTTGCTGCATAAAGAGGTGTATGGACTGCCACTGATCTCTAGGGTCCTGTCCCAGGCAAGATTCTTTCCTAGGGTAAGTGTGAATTATATCCCCAAGCAAGGATAAATTTACAATTATATCTTCACATATCTTTTGACACACACGACACACTGTAAAGAATGTCAGTGCCTTTACACCAAAGAGGAAGCATCTAGATTGGAATGCATGGGAATGGGGCAGGGGCCATACAGCCTAGTGGCTAAACCCATGGCCTCTGAAATATGACTGCCTGGATTTGAATACTAGCTCTGGAATGACCTTGAACAAATTACTTAACTTTTCTATCCTCCATCCAGTATCCTTATATGTAAAATGAGGATAATAACCACCTCTGTCAAGGGGCTGTTGTAAGTACTGTACAGAAAAATATAAGTAAAGTGCTTAGAACAGTGCCTGGCATGTTATAATCCCTTAATGAATGTCAGGAAAATCCTATATCATTCAGAATATGACTGGCTAAGGTGCAACAGCAAAAACAAGCTGAAAACAACTACTTGTAGGTAAACGTAACGCTTTCCCTCTAACTAGAAATAATTATAAGATTCCCAGGATTGGTATTATATTAGAAAAGTCAGTTTTGGAGGCCATATATTAAGCTGTCTTCTCCCTGGTCAGTATATTAATATGCAAATAAAACTGCTCTGCAACAAGATAAAGAATAAAACTTTTCATGAGGTATACATTATCAGTATGTATTTCACGTCTACAATGCGTTTTAAATATAATTTCAAGTTCAATTTGTCTCTTTGTGTTTGTTCACAAATCACATTGGTTCAAACCCTATCTTATGAAAGACATATAGGGATGTTAACATATACCTTTACCTAGATGCTAACCTAATGTGTCCTTTCTTAAAAATAATGTATGTTATGCATTTTTATTTCTTAAGCTGAATAATAATTAGAATCTTATTTAAGCTCCAGGAAAAAATATCCATCACATTATATTAAAACTTGAAGTTCTGCTGGTTTGCACAGTTTTTTTTTTTTAACATTATGTTGTATCTATACTATTAACTACAAATATTTCTGCCTGATTATGGAATAAAGTTTATTAAAGTAACAATAGCATTACAATTATATAAAACAAAACATACCTATGTTTCAACATAAATTGACTACAAAAATTCATATTAGCAAAATGTGACATTAGGGAAAACAAATTGGAAGAAAATTCTACCATTAATTCAGTTGAGATCCCATTGAACAGGTTTAAGCCCACAGCAGTTTGACAGTGCACTTGCAAGTGAAGATAAAAGAAGTCATAAAAATAATGGCATGAGGAGAACTTCATATAGCAGCAGGGAGCACCATTTATCATCACATTACTGTAACCCTCTCTGGTGAGATATGAGGAACTGCTCCTCCAATACCTTCTTCTAGAAATTGGCTCTTTTCCCAGCCCTTTTTAATTCTCTTTAGCTTTTGGCTTATACATGGAAGGAGTAAAACAATCTTACCCAGAATTACAATTGAGGGCAAAACAAGAGCAAGAACAAAGTTTGGTGGTGTATAAAACCTGTAGTACTCTTCTTCAAAAGCTCGTTTCCATCCATAAATCAAAACATGGAAAGTACTTATGAGCAGAGCGACATATCCAAGGGTAGACTTGGGACAGGGGAAGAAGAAAGAGAAACAGAATAAGAAGCAAAATTATTCAAGCTCATAAATCAATCCATCCAGATATACTGTGTTTATATTTTGAGAAAACAACTTTATCTTAAATTATTGTTACTCTTTGTTATCTACTGAATTAAACAATTTTAACATTTTCATATATTTCGTACACATTTATATGCACACTTTGTTTTACACAAATAAGACCAAATTACATATATTCTAATATTCTGATTATTTATCACATCTAGAACTTTTCCTCATGTCATTAAACATGAAAACATGAGTTTAATTTAAAATGTATTCTACTGAATGGATGTGCTATAATTTACCTAACCATTCCTTTTTGTTGATCATTTACTGTTTTCTTACCTTCTTCAACTATTATATAATGTCACTTTAAGCCCTTTTTTATATTTTGGTTTAGTTCCTTAGAACTGATTTCTAATAGTGGGATTACTGGTCAAAACATCTGGCTTTTCCTTAAAGATACTGATAAAAACTGGAAAACTTCTTTTAAAGGTTCTCCACATTTCTACCAGTTGTGTATATTTTTTAAAATGTATGTGAGTGTATATATATACTATATATAATATAGTAAATATATTATATATGTAATATATGTATGCATATATATACATGCATATAATTAAATGCTAAAGAACATTCTCATAGGTATACATACATATAGTTGAAGATAAATATGAAAAATCTTGTAGTATTAATGTGTAACATAAAAAGAATTTCAAATGGTTTTACTGACCATATTGAATGAGATTATAAGAGTATTTTGTTAAAAAGTTTACAGTTTAAAAATTGAGAAGTTCAGCATTTTGGATTCCCTTTATTATGCTTAACTGCTTATTTGAGAAATGGTCTATGTTACACAAAATGTAGCACTCTATCAGCATAATAATGTAATGTCTATAACTTCACTGGAGAAGGATTAACTCTCTAGCAGAAAATTGTTCTGCTTGCAATTACTCATCTAAATTTATCATGATACTTTGCACCTGTCTAGCACCTTTTATCAGAGTGCCTTCTATTTCTTTTCAGGTGGGATTAAACTAGCAGTTGGGAAAATATTCACATTTTATTTCCCTCAAAAAGGAAAAATTAATTTAGATGAGGGATAGGTCCTTATTCTGAATGAGGTTTTTAGACCACTTAAAAATAAAACAAAACACAAGCAAATAGGCAAAAAACAAAACCCCAAAACAACCAAAAGTTAGTGTACCACCAGATGCCACTCATCTGCATATTGTGCTATAAACCATTTGGAAACAACCAATACTGGTTTTATGATAATTTAGGTAGGGTCTAAATTTGAATTATGTATTTTAAAAATATGCAAATTCATTAAATAGCTATTACTAGAGAAAGTGAATGTTTAACTTATCATACAACAAATGTTATTTTGAAATCCCTCATACACATATGTATACAACTGATGTACCAAATACATATACTAACAAGATTCATAAGGCTGGTTGCTTCTCATAATCCATTAACCTAGTTTTGTTACTGCTTGTGTTTGTGTGTATATACACATTTCCTTTAAAATATTCAGACTGAGCTTCTCTCCACTTGAATTACAACTAATGAAACTTTTCTAGACAGATTAAGATGACTCAGAATGTAAAATAAGTCTCCATTGAGTTGGCCAATAATACATTGCCTTTAGTATTAAATTTGATCTGAGCTGACTCGCCTCCCACTTTCTATTCCTTTTTAAAATAACGTGTATCTATAACATAGTAGGCAGTGCTATCAAAACCTTCCAGTAAAGTCCTGTACTGGTCTTTTACTAACTAAACCAGAATGGTCCTAACCTGGCCTCTAGCAGCATATATTCCACGAGCTACTTGCATAAACAGCAGTCCCAGAGGCATTCTTTCATAAGGAACATATTTAAAATTTAATTGTACTTAATTGTAGTTAAAATTCTGTACCACCCATCCCCTCACCAAACAAACACCATGTACCTGAATGAAACTGAATTCCCTCCAGTTTAAAGTGTTGCTCACTGAAGGGATAGAGGTGACTGCCAGGAGGGAAAGTAAGCCAAGGCTCATTATGCCAAAGGAAATATACATTTCAATTCTCCAGACTTCTTCCTCGTTCCAAGAGTTTTCAATATTTGCATGAACCTAACAAGAAAGCAAATGTGAATTTCCTTTGTTTGGTAGAACATTAACTGATTCAGCACAGAGTTCACTCTTGGCCTAAGAATATGTCATATACAGACATATTTAGGTTGCACTAATTCAATTTAATGAACTGTTATGGAGAACCTATTACTGGATGGTATTTGTTCCAGGTGTGTGGGAAAGAGAAGAGAGAGTTAAACAGAAAGAGGACTAAGGTCCTCTCCTTCCTTACCCATATGTGATAAGGGTAGTTGACACATTTGTAATACATCGTGCTGACATGGACTCTGGAGTCCCAACACTGAAATACTGTTGGTTGGTTCCAGAGGGAGACTAAAGAAGTAGTGGCAGGTAGTTTTCCAGTACTTTTAAAAGTTGATTTCAACTTGGTTGAATATTCTGGCCTTAGTTCAACTTAGAATCCAAGCAGGGGATTTCTAAACTTTGTTCCTTCCTTTCTCACAGAATATTTATATGTTGATTTACTTCTTTCTTCTTACCTTCTTTTCCCCAGGAAGTTGAAATTGCCCTGAGGATAAAGCCTTACGGAGCACAAATATTTATCTACTTGAATGACCTCATTAGTATACTTTTCAACTGTCTAGTTGCCTCATTCAGTACTTTCCCAAATGTCTTCCCCTTACATTGATAATGCACATATAATCAACCCAGACTTTAACTCTGAATATGTCAGATTCTGCATAGGAACTACTTTTAGAATTGTCTGTTTACATGCAAACAATATAATTAGAGTATAAATCAAGATTTGGATTCCTTGGGTTGAAGCTTTGATCTATTCAAGGAAAACAGGTTCTAACTTAATACCAGCTTTACTTTTTGTCCACTTCCAGGTAACCAAACTGAAGTTTAGTACAGGTAACCATACCTGAACCATACCAGGTAACCATACCTGAAGTTTAAAGAAAAGAGAGAAAAGCTATTTCTTAGCCACTAGTCACTGAAGCAATCAATACCCACATTCTGAAAGAAGCCACAGAGCTCCTCTGTGGAAAAAAAGGTTCTTATTATCTCATTTGGCATCTATACAACAATACAGAATAACAGCATACCCCAGTAAACCTGGAGCCTACAACCTGTATCTCTCTATTAATACCTGCCCTCCCAGTTCACCCTTTCATTCCATGAGTATGTTTTTTGAGTGTCTACAATGTGTCAGACACAGTTCCAGGCATTAGGCATATATCAAAATGGGCAAAGACGACTCCTCTTGTGAACTTACATTCTGATGAGAGAAGGCAGAGAACAGTAAATAAAGAACACAGAGTGTGTTAGAAGGTGGAAAATACTATTGAACAAAGAGAAGGTACAGCAGGGGAAGTAGGAGAGGCTGGGAGTACCAGGGTTGAGTCAGAAGCAGGTGGCAGAATGTAAAACAGTGTCCAGTGAGGGCCTCGCTGAGGAGATAAGGACTTGATGGAAAAAATTTTCACATTCTGAGGTATGGGAAAGTCATTCTGGCTCATATATGATTTGGTTTGAACTTTATAACTAAGAACAGCCTGTCTTATGTACAAATATACATTGTACATCAGCTTTACCATTAAAAAAAAGAATGCTGCCCACCATCAAGTTTTATAAAGGGTTTAATCGGCCCTTTGGGCCCCAGTTCACAATGGGCCATGAGGAGAATTCAGGAGGAAAACAGAAGGATGAGGCTTTCTGGGCTATGAAATATTGGCCCCTAGATAGTTAAGATGCATACCTCTGGGAGAATTTCAATGACCCCAGATTCCTGCATCTTCCAATATATAGAAAAACACTGAAATTATTAACTTGAAATATCTGTTCTTTGTGATCAGCAGTAATCCTTTACCAAGGATGTATGTTTGACCACACTTATTTCCTAGCAAAAAATTCATATACATTCTGGCTCCTTCCCTGCCTCTTCAGAGCAGTCCCCTCAGAGTTACTGAGAGGTTGTTTCCCAGGTTATAGTCTTCAGCTTGGTGTGGATAAAACTCTCTTCAAATTTGATTATTGATTGTTTATTATTTTTGTCAACAAATTGAAGACTTGAAGGAGGTGAGGAAGCTGGTAGAGTAGATATCAAAGCCTTACCATTCATTTAAGTGAAGTGGTTTTTAGAGAAAATGGCTTAAAGAACATCAATCTAGTAATTTTTTTTCAAATTATTTTAGGTTTTATTGTTGAAACAAATGTAATTACTGGATGCTACATACTTGGACCATAATGCCTTGTTTCCTTATAAAATGCAAAAGCTCTTATATATGTGTTTGGTATATTGTGCTCAACTTTCACTGAAAAATGCTACATCAAAGAGCTTCAGTGAAACCCCTGATATTTACTGAATGGAAATTGTTGAGGAAAATCATAGTCTATGCCATCATCAAGCCAATTCTACGAGGCTCTCTCTGAGATTTTCTTTATGAGTTAAGTGCTAGAAAAGCTTCACGTGAGGAACCAGTACCTTTCTTGCTTTTTGATAACAAAACCCAGCAATCCTGACTTGCTATTCTTTTTTATATTTTCACTAGGCTTAATTTTATTGTATGTGTTTACTAAAAGCTGCCTTATTATTTCATGGAACATGGCCAATTATAAAAGAATTAACTGATGCTGAAAGTAATCACTGCAGTTGCAACAAAAAAGGAAAATAAAACTCAACTCTTCCCTTCACTTCTCTGCTTTTATTCTGCAGAGAAAGGGATGATAGAAGCTTTAACTATGAATTATTCTGAATTAGCCATATAATTCTATGCAAAAACCTTGTTTAAAGAATAATTCTTTCCCTTCCTTAAATATACCAACATTTCTATTACAAAGTATGTAAAGTTTTACACTATATTAAATCTTAGTTTTTATAAATTATACTAATCAAGCATCAGATAAATATCAAACATGCTCCATACCTGCTGATAAGCCATGTTGAGAAACAAGTATCTCTCCGATCTTCTCATTGGTAAGCAGAGGCTGTAGGCAACATGGACCGAAGCGAAGAAAAAGCTTAATAATCCAAGCTGTTTTCTACACTGTAACCAGGTCTCCAACCACGGTGGAAATCTCCTATACTTGGTGCCATAGTAAAGCTGATAAGCAGCTGCCAGAAGACCTGCCAGGTAGACCAGGGACAGCAAAGTAATGGCAACTATGGGCAAGGTCTTATTCACAATCTCAATTGGAATCTTGTAAAAGTCACTCTGCTGGTTTCTAGCATAGGGATGAATCACATCTCTGACAAAAGAATAAAGAAAGAAAAATGTGGCCAGGCTTATGGCTACCACCACTGGCCCTCTCCAGAGAGTAAACAGTCGCAGGGGTAAATTTTCAATCTCCCTGGCTGATGATAATGATCCCAAGTCAACAGGAATGAAATTCAATTGACGGGCAAGTTCAATAACCTGTTGTCGAGCTTGAATATTATTGCTGCATATATAAACCTGTGGGAAAAAACCAGAAGACTCATCATTACCATTGTTGCTTATAAAAATGGTAACAATCACATGCTCCATTTAATCCATGGAGCATCACATATGATGACTTTGAGTGATACAAAAAACTAAGGTGATAAAGCATTTGTTAATTTATTAATCTTTTATTTATAGGTTAAGATAGTATTGTAAAAAAACAACAAAGTCCTTGCTAGCTTCGACGACATGAAATGAAAATGCAGAAAAATCTAGAATGAACCTGGGACCAAGACCTCAGGGGAAGGGAGGCAGGAGGAAAAATTTCTAAACCACATGCTTCTGAACAGATAAAGTAAGTAAGGTCTTCTCTTCAGTAGCCTAGGTGGAATTCAAGCTGCTGGCCATGCCCCTCCCCCATCCAGCTCCCATACTCCTGCAGATGGGCTGGAGCTGGTTCTTCAGGCTTTGGTGGACAGCTTAGTTCTAGGACTGCAGTGATTCTGCCAGAGTGATTGCAAGCAATACACTTTATGGCTATTCAGTAAGGGAAAAGATGAGTATGGTGAACGAGCATGAGATGGTTGAATTTGCAATGAAAACTTCTAAATTATGTCATGATGCTATACTATTTATAAAATTTACCTTCTGGCTTAGAAACCAATTCACCAACACCATGGATAATCTCAGGTATATTACTTTATTGGTCAGAATTATGAAATTCTTTCATCTTTAAATGAGGATAATATATTTGGTGGGGGGAAATGGCATTATTAGGCTTAGTTAATTTAAATAGTAAAAGTAACTGCCATTTGATGTGATTGAGATCAGTAGGGGTGGGGGTGGACTTTCAAGCTACCAAATACTCATATATTGTAATACAGTTGAGAAGTCAACAAATATTTGTTGAACACCAAGTTCATGCTGGAGTAGTGTTAGAACCTGGATTAGTATTAGAAAAAAGTTTGCTATAAAATCTCTGAGTGATGGTCAGGGAAAACAAATTCCTAAATATATCCCTGAAGATGTTTATATACATGCTCAGACCACACTGAAATTCTTGCCTGCTAAACCTAGTTATATAATGGAAATAATGTAGACTTCTTAGGATTATTAATTTTATCTAACATTAGCCATATAAATGAAAAAGTCTATACTGTTAGAACTTCTAAAATGGAACAGTGAAGGTAGAGAAATATATATGAAAGAAATGAGGAAAGGCATTCTCAGTTTATTACAGGTGTGACAATGGTCAATTAAACTTTTTTATTTAATTCATTAGGGAAAAAATTATAAAACTTTATAATTTACCTAAAAGAATAAATCAAACATATGTAAAGGCACAAGATACAGATGAAACTCTTTCTGTATTTCACATTGAACAATCTCTTGTTCCATAATTTATTTTGTTGAATATTAAAATTATCACTAATATGGGCAAAGGATTAAATTCAGGTTTATCTCTCATTTACTTGATTTGATCTATAGTAAACCTTGGTGGATATGCAAAAGAAAAAAAGGCTTCAGAGCAGTCTCTAGGAAAGTATATGTTCTTTGACTAGGTCTTCCAAATTAAACACCTGAAAATGAGTAGTTAATCGTGACTCTCACATGCAGCGTGCTGTGCTGTGCTGTGCTTCAGTTACTCAGTCATGTCTGACTCTTTGTGGCCCCATGGACTGTAGCCCGCCAGGCTCCTCTGTCCACGGGGATTCTCCACACAAGAATACTGGAGTGGGTTGCCATGCCATCCTCCAGGGGATCTTTCCCACCCAGGGATCGAAACCATGTCTTTGGTGTCTCCTGCGCATTTCAGGCAGATTCTTTACTGCTGAGCCACCAGGGAAGCATGATATGCAGCATACAGTGCTGTAAATACTTGAATTTATTTTCTAAGACATCTAATCCACTGTCTTTATGGGCAAAAATAATAAAAGTATTTTATCGTCTTGCTCCAATATAATGCATAACTACACTTTTGAAAGATTTTTAAGGTGTACTACTCTATGTGTTTACTTATAAAAGCAGAGATGGAACACTGTTTACCAAATAGGCAAACACTGTTTACGTCTTTTTGTTTGCAAAGGAGGAGGAAGGAAGAAAGGGTGGGAGGAAGAAAGGCAAAGAAAAAAGACATGTTTGAGATTGTTTTAATTTTTGAGGAAGTAAGGAGATGGCCCATTATTCATCTACGAATCTTGTCTTTTTCTTCAATTAGCTGATTATGATAAGAAAGTTCAAGTTATTTTCTCAGATTTTTACATCATTTTGAGGATAGAAATATGTCCTTACAAGGTCAGGACACGAATCTTCAGGAGCTCATACATAGTTTTCAAAATGATAATCATGGGAGAGCATTAGAATTCATTTTTTAGGTATATATTTGTCTACCTATTTAAGTATAAAATACCAGCTAAATAAAAATCAAATGTAAAAATACATACCTGCCGGCTGGCATCCTTAGGTCCTAACTGAAGTGCCCAAGCTGAGATAACATTAAATCCTTTCACAATCAAGGAGTCTGGGAATAGTGAAGCCAAATATTCTGCATTGGATTCTGGGTATTGGTTTACCCTCATATTATTGCTCACATCAATCAGGATTTTACCCACAAGCAGATGTCTCAGGTCCCACAGGGAGGTATAATGTTCTCTATGTATAGCAACAAATATTATATTTGTTTTTATTAGAGCATCTTCGTGATGAGTGACATCTACTACATGAGGAAAAAATTCAGAAGCAAATTTAGGATTTCTGCTTCCTATTACCACATGATAGCCACATCTAATAAGTCGAATGGTCAGGGATTTGGCAAAATCCCCACTTCCGATTACACCCACAGTGACCTTCCTTGCATCTTTGATACCATTTATCCCATTAGGCAAAAAATTTTCACTAAGACTCTTGGGGCTTCCCATCATGGAGATCGATTCCATGATATGGACTCTTCCAAGATCACCAGGGATATCCTAGGGGAGAGAAAATAAAGCACTCATCAATTACTTATTACCAAACATGAACACACTTTTAGATGTTATAACAACATCCCTGTTTCTAGAGGTAAAACAATCTGGCAAGCTATATAACATCAAACACCACAAGACACAATTTGTAAGCCAGAAATGGATCTCGAAATAGAAAAATGAACTGTCACAAAGTTGATGTGCTAAATTGGAGCTTCTCCAATTTTAATGTGCATTTGAATCATCTGAGAATCTTGTTAAAAGGCAGATTCTGATTCAGTAAGTCTGGAGTGAGGCCCAAGATTCTGCATTTCTAACACGGTGATGCCAATGTTGCTGGTCTGTGGGGCCCCTCTTTGAACAGCAACGCTCTAGAGCACAAAAGGAAAGACAGTGAAGTTTTCAGCAAGGGAGAACTTGAAAAAAAATACAGCTGCAACCAGTGTGAAAATTCAGTTTCTCAGCAGACCGGAGGCAGCAAAGTCAGAAATACCACTAGAGGTAAAGAAGGACTGTGACAAGAGAAGACAGACAAACAATAGTAAAACCCAAAGAACCATTTATAACCCCAAACTGTCTAGAGTCATTTGGGACTACCTCAGTAGCTAGTAAGTAACTAGTAAGAACTTTATTATTAAATAAGACTAAGCTAAATCAGCTACTAAAAAAAATGAAATCTGGGGCTTACTGTTTTCAGAAAAGTAGCCATCAAAATATAATAAAGAATTAATTAAACACTATAGACTATCATCCACCTTATGTCTCATTAACTTATCATCGAGAAAGTTTTCCTGTATAAAGGGGGTTAGTAATGTGTTTATGGTCTTAAATTACACAATACTTATGAAATCTTTTTCTTCCCTTTTTTTGCATTGGTTGCCTTGAATATAATGAAGTTACTTTTTTCTGGAAAAAAATCTGTCAAATTCTTTTCTTAGTGACTAACACCTGCAAAGTTTATATTTGTAGTAACTTGCTCAAGAATACTATTAAAAAAAATAAATAAATGAAAAAAAATCAAGAATACTGTTGAGATGGCCATGAATCAGTGTCACTGTTAGGTCTGAATGAAAAACACTCTTCCATTTTATCTGCAATGTTCAATTTCTTTTATAGTAACAGCAGATGTGGATCTCTTCAGAGAACTTAATGGATTTTACAGGAACAGGTGGAATGTTTTTAAAAAACATGTTTTTCTGGTTTTTAGTAACTGGAATTTGAAATTACTGGAGCCAGGAAAATTCAACTTTTTATCTTAGAAATGGAACATGTTCAATGACTCCAAATATATCAGTGAATTAATCTTTAGAAAGATAATAATATTACCTGATACTCATATAGCATACACTGTGTGCCAGCTCTGTGCTTTACAGATTAACTGACTGCATCCTCACAACTACCCTATGAGATAGGTACTAGTATTGTCATGCCAATTTTGCAGACGAAAAAACTGATACATGCAGAAAATAACTCATACAAGGTCACAAAAGAGGAACTAGAGAAACCAGGATTAGAACCCAGGCAATCTAGCAAGGTATGTATCATTTGGGTGCCTGTAAGGAATTAAAGAAAGATATGGGGGTAGTGGCAAGGTGGAAGAGAGATGGTGGTGTTCATATTAGTATATTCTCCTTCTTCAGCCATGTCATTGCTCCTTAGCATTACCTAGTCATCTCAGTGTCTAACTTGGGTCCTGGGAAAGGGGAAAACTCACTGTTTTTTAGTCTATTACATGTTTCATTTCACACTTTTCAAGTTATAAGGGGTAATAATTATTTGCTTTCCCTTGGGGTGATTCCACACACCCTGAAAAGTGGGGGTGAAGGGGGTGTCAGAGGCACTAAGGTGGTACAAAACTGTCATCATTCTCCAAGAGATATTCCTGGTATTTAGAGAATCAGGAGCAGTTAAAGAAACCAGAAGTAATTAAATCAATGCTCATTTCATTAAACAATTCAAGGTGAACTGACTGACTTACCCCTAGTCATATATATTATCTAAGGATAAAGAGAGTTACTAGATTCTCACACAGGAAACCAAGTTTCCTATATCCCAGTCTCAAGTTCTTCTGAGTAGAGATTGTAGCATCCCCCAAAATGTAAGAATTGCAAAATCTTTAAATCCAAGAATCATGATGATCAAGACCTTTTCAAATGAAAGCAAAAATAAAAATAGTATCGCTGATCTGCTTATTTTACAAAGTAAGTTCAAACCCCTTCTGTAAATCAGAATGTGAACAAGTAAAAATACATTAGGGCCTAATAATGTCATCTCTGGGTACCTCATAATACCATGTATCTTATACATATTAATAGATGACTCTGTCCTAACATGTCCGGGCCTTATTCATATTGTATTTCTAATGGCAAGTTTTAACTGAACCCTTTAATAGTATGACTGTGCCTATAAATAGAAGTTGGTCTAATAAGTGAGCTCTTCTCATCAAGGTTTTAAGTAATGTAAAAGCATTCATGAGGAAAAAAAAACAACTTTTAATGGATTTGAGAGATGGATTATTTGTATACTGCTGAAAGCATATGATAATGGCACATACTATTTCGTAGTTTGCAATATTTTCACATATATTACCTTATTTAATTCTCAGGTGGCTGTGAAGTACATACTATGCCCATCTTAAAGATGAGGAAACAGAGGCTTAGAGAACTTTGGCAATTTATCAAAGACAGTGCACTTTGTAGTTAACACAACTCAGCTTCACATATAAGTCTTTTGACCTTTGCTAATTCTAACACTGCAGTGCAAACATTGTATGGGATATCTTAAAGCTATCAAGATCACCAAAATCACCCATTAGTTTTATTCTCCAAAAGAAATACTAACTCTAAATAAAGTATGAATCATAGCTCAGATAGTTTTAGGTAAACCCAAAGCTATAAAATGGGCAAACTCTGGGAGATAGTGAGGGACAGGGAGACCTGGTGTGCTGTAGTCCATGGGGTTGCAAAGAGTTGGACATGACTTAGAACTAACTGAACAGCAATGGCAAAGCTATATAGTTTGGATTTATAGCTATTAATCAATCATCAGTAAATCCAAATTTTAGATCAAAACCAACCAAAGACATAACTTTATTAATACTATGAAAAAAAAACCATGATTGATTGCTGGGTAATTCTTGAAGAACCCCCAGGTAGCAACCCATTTTCTGTGGGGGCACTGCAAATACCGTGAAGGTATATCCTGCTTCTAGAAGGAAGGAAAAAAGAGCCAAGAAATATGTGTGGGTCCTGTGGAACTCACCTGTACACAGACCTAAAAAGCACCTCCTCTCCACAAACTATGGGTGCTGAGACACTGGAGTAAAAATCTCATGAATCTCCTTTCAATTCTGTAAGCCATCATTTTGGATCACTTAGTTAACAGCTGAGCTGAAGTTTACAATTGTGATGTCCATAAAAAAAGGGGGTTATAAGGGACTTTCCTTGGTCCAGTGGCTCAGACTCAGCTTCCAATGCAGGGGCCCTGCATTCGATCCCTGGTCAGAGAACTAGATCCTACATGCCACAACTAAGATCCTGTGCAGTGAAATAAACAAATATTTTTTTAATGGGGTTATAAGAAGTGAATAACGTCAACAGCTGAAAAAGGTTTACCTATTTACAAAGTAAGAGTCATAAATACCTTACATTGTACATTTCCACTGATAAGGAGTGATGCAACTATAATCTAAAGGGAGATCTGTTTTTCTGTGGTCCAGCATGAATTTATTCAGGCCACTGTGTACTTTGCACAGAAGATATAAAGAGAAGCACAGCACTTACACTTAAGTTTACATTCCATTTAAGAAAAGACAAGATATAATTGAATTAAAAAGCAAGAGAAAGAAGAACAAATTCATATCAGCATATAATTAAGAATTAGATAGTATGATCAGAGCATAGTTATTCTAGAAAATCAGGGAGAGAAAAGTATCATATGGTGTCTCCTTACCTCAAATCATTCTATATATATGAATTGTACTTGCAAAATAATCTCAAATTTACACAGAATGTTTCAAGGGAGGTACACTACAGGTTCATTCTAGCTTAAAACCTCAAGGACCCAAAATTAAATTTGGCTTTCTGTGACCTTACTTTCAAAGTACTGGGGCACTGGCTCCCAAATATGAAGCTATCACTGGTCAACAGCAATTAAAAAGTATATGGATACAGTAGGGAGTTTTTCATAAAATTATTCAATTTGCCAAATTGTCCTTTCCTCTGAGAGTATATCTGAACTAACTTTAGGGGTCAAAATGTTTGTTTTTTACAAAAGGACAGTGATAAAAGTTGTTTGAGTTGGCAGTCCTATATAGATCCTCTCCCCTCCTTTTTATTTTACTGGAAACTCATATAAAAGTGCTCCTTAAGCCTTTTGGAGAGAAAACCTTTCTTGGGAGAGGGGGTAAGCACCATGGACAAGTTCCCGGCTGCTGGAGATGTCTGCTTAATCCTCAGATGATATATCAAATATCCCTATCTAATTTTATGTAACTAGAGATTTTACTATCATGATCTTTGGGTTGCAAAAAGATAACCTCTGAAGTCTCTCAGTATTTAAATAAACATAAAACCCAACTGTTTATGGGCTTCCCTTGTGGTTCAGCTGGTAAAGAATCCACCTACAATGTGGGAGACCTGGCTTTGATCCCTGGGTTGGGAAGATCACCTGGAGAAGGGAAAGGTTACCCACTCCAGTCTTCTGGCCTGGAGAATTCCATGGACTGTATAGTCCATGGGGTCGAAAAGAGTCAGACACGACTGAGCGATTTTCACTTTCACTTTCACCTGTTTATAACAATAAAGAATTTCTTTGAGGGAAGATGTGGGGTCTTTCTTTTTTTAGGCTTTCATTTTTTGGAAGAAATTTGTAAGTCCTTTAGACAAGCCCAGAAGCAAAGCTGCAATTCTGCTTGAAAAATCAGAATGTGATTTCTTAACACAGCAGTTGTCCAAGTATGGTCCCTGAACCAGCAGTATCAGCAGTACTGGGAACTGGTCAGAAATGTGAATTTTTAGGCACTATCCCAGACCTCCTAAATCAGAAACCCTGGGGGTGGAGCCCAGCAATCTGTTATAAAAAGTCCTCAGGGGGTTCTGATGCACATTAAAGTTTGAGAATAACTGCCCTAATGTAATGCAGTCCAACCACTGTTCACCATTTGAATATTTAAATCCACTTAAGTCAGATTATTAAATTCTTTCAGCTGAAACTCTTGGATAATTTATATGCATCCTCATTTAAAAATCATTCTCTCAAAATTATGAAACAGTAATTTTATTAAAACTATGCAGATTTATTCTTTGAAATTCTGTTTATAAACTATGGTAATTACAAATGATTCATTAATATTTCATACTTGGATCTGAGTGTCTTTTTGTGTTCATATTTTCTAGAACCAACTGAAGAATTTTCAGAAAAGAAATATAATAGCATTACAGCAAAATAATGCTAACTCCAAGCCTTCTAGACTTTTCAAATAACCTGAATTTTAATGAGATATGCAAAATTACAAGTAACTCCCAAAATATTTCCTAGGCTCAGTATGTATTTAATATATACCTTTATATGGGTATGATTTTATGATATTTCTAGGTCCTAAATCACCAAAACAAAACTTTATATGCTTATGTTGAAATTCCTAGGGAAAGAAAGCAATCTAATTCATGGTAGGAAGATTTTAAGCAAAAAAGCTTTCTGGTTAAATTTAGGTTAGTCTAGAAATTCAATTTTTAAAGTATATTGCCTGACAACTTCAGTTGATAAAAATATTTTAGGATCTTCTTCAATAAATTAAAGTAACAACATCCTTCTAAGACCTCTCCACTCACCCACTTTTCCTCTATGTTTAGGCCACAGAAGATGCTATACACATCCTTCCATCCACCTTATAAGAAAGCCTGTTACATCAAGCACAGTCAGGGGTCTTGTGCATACCTGGACTCTCATAGCAATGCAAACTGAATGACAAGGGGGTATGTCATACTCCCAAATGAAGCTGGGAATAGCAGGTTATATCATGGCTGATATAATCTCCCCATTTTATAACATGTTGCAGATTATACTTTGAGATAAGGACACCTATGTTTGGTGGTGGTGGTTTAGTCACTGAGTCGTTTCCAACTCTTGTGACCCCATGGGCTGTAGCCCGCCAAGCTCCTCTGTTCATGGGCTTTTCCAGGCAAGAATAGTGGAGTGGGTTGCCATTTCCTTCTCCAGGGGATCTTTCTGACTCAGATTAAACCTGGGTCTCCTGAATTACAGGCAGATTCTTTACTGACTGAGCCACCAGAGAAGCCCACACCTGTCTTTCAGTTCAGTTCAGTTCAGTTCAGTCGCTCAGTCATGTCCGACTCTTTGCGACCCCATGAATTGCAGCACGCCAGGCCTCCCTGTCCATCACCAACTCCCAGAGTTCACACCTATCTTTACTGGCTAGCAAATGCAAGTTTTCCTGTGTTGTAGCAACTTACAAATAAATAATCTTCTATGAAAGATCTAGCACTCTAGCCTCTACACAAACATGTTTCCCCTTTCAATGCCATACCATAAACAGATTAGAAAAGGCACCAGTGCCCACTGGGTGCTGTGAACTGTAGGGATCTCTGATGATTGACATCAATTTATTTATTTTTGAATCAATTTAGAAATCTGTCCACAGCCAAAGGTCATAAGGATACCATCCATCCCCAACCATTCCCCCATCCAGTGTCTTATTGAGCCTGACCCCCCAGGCATTCAGCTAGGTATTAACACTTCAGTGACACCAAACAAGTACTAGCTTCTTGGTCTTCTAAACCATATGATGAAATTATAAATATTGAAGCATATATAGCAACTAAAAAAAAGCCTTATGGAGGTGTAATTTACCCATGAAATCTACCCATTTAAAATGTATAAATTAATAATTTTCAGTATATTTAGTTATGTAACCATCACAACAATCCAGTTTTAGAACATTCCCACCAGCGATAACTGTTATTACTCAAATTTTAATAAAAACTTGCTGAGAGCATAGGCCTCTTTTGTTTTTTAAACTAGTATATGCTTCTTTAAAAAAAAATCCTTCTTCCTGCAATCCTTCTTCCTAAACATCCCACTGGCTTTCACACAGCAGATTGTGGCCTGTCTTTTGCTGATTCTGCTCGGTACTATGGGTATAGTAGAGGTATCTATTATTTGGCTTAAGTGGAGAGGCAAAATCTCAGTCTCAGAGCTGCCTCTTTCCACAATGGAGAACAACCTTCTAAAGCTGTGGTTCTCAACTCCAGCTTCACCCTCCAGTGACCTGAGGAGCTTTACCACATAGTAATACCCAGTCACCACCACCCCTGAACCCCAGATTTTTATTTAATTAATCTAAGGTTCAGCCTGAATTTTTTAAGAGATTTTCTCATCAGGATTTTAAATGATATCCTTAGGTGCTTTAATTCGCAGCGAAGATTGACAACAACTATACTAAAAGAGGCAGGATTCAACCACATACTCATTTGGGTATTTGGAGATAACAGATATGGCTTTTTGATGCTCAGTTACATTTCTTTCCACATTGTTTTTTGTAATAATGAAAAGTAACCCTAGCAAGAGACTAATAGCGGCCCCTGGATGCTGGAAACTGGAGAATGCAGCCCTTTCCCTTGTGGGCTCTGAGCTGTCTCAGAAGGTCCACTCACTATTTTGCAATTTCCTCTCTTCATTTTTTGGAAAGGATAGTGCCATTCCTTAAAATGTGTCATCCCACCACACAGCATACTTTGTTCCTGTTATTTCATAACATTCAAATTTCAGAGTGTTCCAGTAAGAGTGTCTCTTCTGTCTGACTAGGGGCTTCTCTCCTCAATTCTTCAGGCATCATAGGTTCCACTGACCTGAGCAGAAAAGGGTTTCCAGGTGGACCGATTATCAAGCTTTAATGTGGGTAGGATCACTTGAGGATCTTGCTACAATCCACATTCTGATTCTCTAGGTCCGGAGGATGCTTGAGAGCCTGCCTTTCTCCCAAGCCCCCAGGTGATACACGTGGCCCTAGAGTTTCATGGCCCAGACTTGGACTAGAATGGCCCTAGAGTTTCTCTACCTTTTCTTTTGATTTTAACAGGTGATACAGACTAAATAAATGAGAAAACTATGGCATTTATAGAAAGTTTTGTTTATGTGGTATCAAGGAGAAAGAATATGCCTAGGCTTCTGAAATCATCTTGTTATTATGAATTTCAGTTTCATTTGTTAAAAAAGTTGTACTTGACTCTGTGCAGTCCTTTTCAATCAAAAATTCTTTAGTTTCTAAGACTCAGTTCAGTTCAGTTCAGTCGCTCAGTCATGTCTGATTCTTTACGACCCCATGAATTGCAGCACGCCAGGCCTCCCTGTCCATCACCAACTCCCAGAGTTCACTCAAACTCACGTCCATCGAATCAATGATGTCATCCAGCCATCTCATCCTCTGTCGTCCCCCAATCCCTCCCAGCATCAGAGTCTTTTCCAATGAGGCAACTCTTCGCATGAGGAGGCCAAAGTATTGGAGTTTCAGCTTTAGCATCATTCCTTCCAAAGAACACCCAGGATTGATCTCCTTTAGAATGGACTCACTGGGTCTCCTTGCAGTCCAAGGGACTCTCAAGAGTTGTCTCCAACATCACAGTTCAAAAGCATCAATTCTTTGGCGCTCAGCTATCTTCATAGTCCAACTCACATATCCATACATAACCACTAGAAAACCATAGCCTTGACTAGACAGACCTTTGTTGGCAAGTAATGTCTCTACTTTTGAATATGCTATCTAGGTTGGTCATAACTTTACTTCCAAGGA
The DNA here is from genome assembly GCF_014754425.2 of Oryx dammah. NCBI lineage: Eukaryota > Metazoa > Chordata > Mammalia > Artiodactyla > Bovidae > Oryx > Oryx dammah. Next base: position 74,689,482 of record NW_024070202.1, on the reverse strand, counting down.
ATAAGTGTCTTTTAATTTCATGGCTGCAATCACCATTGGCAGTGATTTTGGAGCCCCCAAAAATAAAGTCTGACACTGTTTCCACTGTTTCCCCATCTATTTCCCATGAAGTGATGGGACCGGATGCCATGATCTTTGTTTTCTGAATGTTGAGCTTTAAGCCAACTTTTCCACTCTCCACTTTCACTTTCATCAAGAGGCTTTTTAGTTCCTCTTCACTTTCTGCTATAAGGGTGGTGTCATCTGCATTTCTGAGGTTATTGATATTTCTCCTGGCAGTCTTGATTCCAGCTTGTGTTTCTTCCAGCCCAGCGTTTCTCATGATGTACTCTGCATAGAAGTTAAATAAGCAGGGTGACAATATACAGCCTTGATGTACTCCTTTTCCTATTTGGAACCAGTCTGTAGTTCTATGTCCAGTTCTAACTGTTGCTTCCTGACCTGCATACAGGTTTCTCAAGAGGCAGGTTAGGTGGTCTGGTATTCCCATCCCTTTCAGAATTTTCCAGTTTTTTGTGATCCACACAGTCAAAGGCTTTGGCATAGTCAATAAAGCAGAAATAGATGTTTTTCTGGAACTCTCTTGCTTTTTCCAGGATCCAGTGGATGTTGGCAATTTGGTCTCTGGTTCCTCTGCCTTTTCTAAAATCAGCTTGAACATCTGGAAGTTCACGGTTCACATATTGCTGAAGCCTGGCTTGGAGAATTTTGAGCATTACTTTACTAGTGTGTGAGATGAGTGCAATTGTGCGGTAGTTTGAGCATTCTTTGGCATTGCCTTTATTTGGGATTGGAATGAATATTGACCTTTTCCAGTCCTGTGGCCACTGCTGAGTTTTCCAAATTTGCTGGCATACTGAGTGCAGCACTTCCACAGCATCATCTTTCAGGATTTGAAATAGCTCCACTGGAATTCCATCACCTCCACGAACTACTAGCTTTGTTCATAGTGATGCTTCCTAAGGCCCACTTGACTTCCCATTCCAGGATGTCTGGCTCTAGGTGAGTGATCACACCATCGTGATTATCTTGGCTGTGAAGATCTTTTTTATACAGTTCTTCTGTGTATTCTTGCCACCTCTTCTTAATATCTTCTGCTTCTGTTAGGTCCATACCATTTCTGTCCTTTATCGAGCCCATCTTTGCCTGAAATGTTCCCTTGCTATCTCTAATTTTCTTGAAAAGATCTCTAGTCTTTCCTATTCTGTTGTTTTCCTCTATTTCTTTGCATTGATCACTGAGGTAGGCTTTCTTATCTCTCCTTGCTATTCTTTGGAACTCTGCATTCAGATGCTTATATCTTTCCTTTTCTCCTTTGCTTTTTGCTTCTCTTCTTTTCACAGCTATTTGTAAGGCCTCCTCAGAGAGCCATTTTGCTTTTTTGTATTTCTTTTCCATGGGGATGGTCTTGATCCCTGTCTCCTGTACAAAGCCATGAACCTCCGTCCATAGTTCATCAGGCACTCTATCTATTAGATCTAGTCCCTTAAATCTATTTCTCACTTCCACTGTATACTCATAAGGGATTTGATTTAGGTCATACCTGAATGGTTTAGTGGTTTTCCCCACTTTCTTCAATTTAAGTCTGAATTTGGCAATAAGGAGTTCATGATCTGAGCCACAGTCAGCTCCCGGTCTTCTTTTTGCTAACTGTATAGAGCTTCTCCATCTTTGGATGCAAAGAATATAATCAATCTGATTTCTGTGTTGACCATCTGGTGATGTCCATGTGTAGAGTGTTCTCTTGTGTTGTTGGAAGAGGGTGTTTGCTATGACCAGTGCGTTCTCTTGGCAAAACTCTTAGTTTCTAAGACTAATCAGTTCAGTTCAGTTCAGTCGCTCAGTCTTGTCCGACTCTTTGCGAGAATTGCTAGCTTATATTTAACACTATGACACTTCAAATTTGTGAGCTTTATTTAACAGTATGATTTAAGTAGTACACAGGTTCCTTGAAATTTCAAGGTCACAGTTTTCCTGTGTGGACCTTTGACTTGATGTATGCATTTAATCCCTGAAGTATGTTGTTGTTGTTTAGTTGCCAAGTCTTGTCCAACTCTTTGCGACCCCATGGACTGCACCAGGCTTCCCTGCCCCTCACCACGTCCTAGAGGTTGCCCAAGTTTCATGTCCATTGAATCGGTGATGCCATCCAACCATCTCATCCTCTGTTGTCCTCTTCTCCTTCTGCCTTCAGTCTTTCCCAGCATCAGGCTCTTTTCCAGGGAGTCAGTTGTTCATATAGCCGAAGTATTGGAGCTTCAGCATCAGTCATTACAGTGAGTATTCAGGGTTGATTTCCTTTGGGATTGACTGGTTTGATCTCCTGTTGTCCAAGGGACTCTCAAGAGTCTTCTCCAGCACCACAGTTCAAGAGCATCAATTCTTTGGTGCTCGGCCTTCTTTATGGTCCAACTCTCACATCGATACATGAGTACTGGAAAAACCATATCCTTGACTATACAGACCTTTGTTGGCAAGATGATATCTTTGCTTTTTAATACACTGTCTAGATTTGTCATAGCTTTCCTTCCAAGAAGCAACTGTCTTCTAATTTCTGGCTGCAGTCACCATCCAGTGATTTTAGAGCCCAAGAAGAAGAAATTTGTCACTGCTTCCACCTGAAGTATACTATCAAGCTAAGAGAATTCTATTACACTCAGATACATCACCTCCTAAGATTTTCAATTTTGTGAAGTTTCCTTGACATTCGTCTGGCTGAATGGCAGCTATTGTGCTATATTACTTTTATAAAACAGAACCACATTTGTTTCACAAACATCTAGAACATTAATTGTTGGATGATAATAACTCTGAAAGGACTGTTGTTCTCAGAGATCTTAATGACTTTCAAAGCCTGCTGATTTGGATGTGTTACCAAGAAAAAGTAATTCTCTGGGGCCAGGCAATGAGGTTGGTGTATTTTTTTACTTTGCAGGCTATACTGAACCTTTCTTCTTCTGTCCTGCAAACCCCAAGCTCCTTTGAAGCTCATGGCAAAGTTAAACATCCTCTCCCTATGCTCACTGCTATTATCTACTGATTTCTGGCTTATTCATTATTACTAGTGACTTTGGCCCCCAATTCTAACACAGTCTTCCTCTCTGCCCCAGCAGTTGTCATGCCGACCACTTCATCATTCAAATGGATGAACCATTCAGTCTCATGGCCTCATTTCCTTCATCTAAGGCAACGAATCTTTGCCTTCACCTCACCTCAGATATCTCCAAGCACTATCTCTTGGCCTTCCAATAATTTAGTCAAATCCTCACACTGATAATTCCAGATAGCAGGAGAAATTTGATCTGTTTACTATATTCTCACTCTACTGGTTTCTTTATCCATCCTAGATTTCACAGTGTGTATTTATCATTACTCACTTAAAAAGATGGACTCTTGTTACACACTAAATGTTTATTACCCTACCCAAACTATATGTTGAAATCCTAACTCCCAATGGGAGGGTGTTAGTATGCACAGCCTTTGGGAGGGGATTAGGTCACAAGGGTGGAACCCTTATCAACTGGATAAAATAGAGCCCAGAGAGCTCTCTTTTCCCATCCACCATGAGGTCACAGAGAGAAGTCTATGAACCAGGAAGTGGGCCCCTACCAGACTGAATCTTCCGGTGTCTTGATCTGGGACTTGCCAGCCTCCAGAACTGTGAGAAATAAATGTCTGTGGTTTAAGCTACCCAGGCAGTGGTATTCTGTTATAGTTCCTTTCCATCACATCCTCTTGGCAAATCTCTAGTTGTGGAAGAACCCAGCTATCCAGTTTCACTGTTATCTGTATTCAAGTTGGTGAAAGCTGCTACAGAAAAATCTGAAAACTCAGCTCACCTTAAATTCACCATTATCAATATCACCTATTAAAGGACATCTGTCCATTTCTGGCCTGGACACCATCCCTTTTCTCCTTCCCAGCAGCTTTTGTTATGATCTCCTCAGAGACATCTCAAACTTAACAGGTTCAAAATGAAACAGCTTTTTCTACTCAGATCTATTCACATTCATCCAAATTTTCTCCTCTCAGTAAATGATATCATTACCCACCATTTGGGCTTCCCTGGTAGCTGAGGTGGTAAAGAATCCTCCTGCAAAGCAGGATACGTGGGTTCGATCCCTGGGTCAGGAAAATCCCCTAGAGAAGGGAACGGCTACCCACTCTAGTATTCTTGCCTGGAAAATCCCATAGACAGAGGAGCCTGGCAGGTTACAGTCCATGGGGTTGCAAAGAGTCAGACAAAACTGAGCAACTAAGCACACATACCCATCATTTGGTCAAGCCAGAAATCTAGAAGTGAACTTCAAGTCCTTGCTTTCCCTCACCCTTAATATAAAACCCAACACCAACTTCTGTTTTCCAAAATATTTCTTAAAAATCTCTCTCCAATGACACCAGCTTAATCCAAGTCTCTCTCATCTTTCACCTGAACTCTGCAGACATTTTCTAGTGGGTCTCTCTATTTATTTCTTCGCTTCTTTCCAAACCATTCCCCAGGTAGCAGCTAAGATTGTCTTAAAATGCAGATCAGATGATGTCTTTCACCTCCTTAAAAATCAACGGCCTCGTGTTTCATTTTGAACTACAGTCACCTTTCTGAGCTACGGGTTTCCCAGGTGGCGGTGGTAGTGGTAAAGAATCTGCCTGCCAATTCAGGAGACATGGGTTCAATCCCTGGGTCAGGAAGATCCCCTGGAGAAGAAAATGGCAATCTATTCCACTATTCTTGCCTGGAAAATTCCATGGACAGAGGAGCCTGGCCGGCTATAGTCCATGGGGCCACAAAGAGTTGGACACAACTCAGCCCTCACTCACACACCTTTCTGACCTACATGAACCTGACCTGAAGGCTCTGAATGGACTAGCTAGCCCCAGTATAACTCTTCAATATCATCCTGTATGACTGTTCCTCCCTGTGTTCCAGTCACAGACTCCTTTTCTTGACGTAGAAAGGACCAATCACTTTCTCATCCTGTGAACAGGCCTATCATGTCTCTTCAGTAAAATGATTCACTCAAGTTTGTTTTGTTTTGAGCCCCTGTTAATTTTCCTTTCTTATGTAATTATTCTTTCAGTTCAGTTCAGTTCAGTTCAGTCGCTCAGTCGTGTCTGACTCTTTGGGACCCCATGAACTGCAGCAGCCAGGCCTCCCTGTCCATCACCAACTCCTTCATTACTATTTTCCTGACTGGAAAATCAGCTCCCTGAGGGTAGAACCATGTTTGTCTTGCCCATCACTCCCTCCACAGTTTCTGACACATAAGAATACATAAGAAAAAGACAGTACATAAGAATAAGATAAATATTCTTCCTTGTCAAATGCATCCAAAAATGTCATGGACAAAAGAGATGTAATAGGTCTCCAGATAAGATCCCTCATTTTGCTGATGAAGACAGCAAGCCCACAGGCCCAAAGGGGATGATAAATCAATGTCATAGTTAAGTCAATGTCATGGTTCCTGGCTGAACACAGAATAAATGCATCTCCCTGATGCCCTGAATATGTTCTTCACTGAAACTGCAGTATTAAAATATAATTATGCTCACTCACTATAAGTCTGTTTTCCTTGTCACTAGATAATAAAAAGTGACCTGGATATATAGCCTTTCATTTCCTTTCTGCACAATTTGCTCAATTTATCATTACTGATATTGTCTCACTCCCTCAACACCTCTCCATCCCCTACCCCCTCACACTGCCCCCCTCCCCTCAAGTCTGACTAGCTAAGACAAAGAAACTGTAGCCTTTCAAATTATGTTTCTAAATATCCTGCAAAATCTCTAGGATGGGTATTTTTCTTCTTAAGAGAAACAGAGACAGCTGCAGACTGAAAAATAAGAGACTTAGAGAAAGAAAAAAATAAATGGAGATCAACACGATGAAGAAATAATATAGGTGAAAAAAGTGTTGTGGGTGTGGCGGGGATGTGGTTTTGCAGAGAACTAAAAAGGTTCTCAAGCGGGGGTTGTTAGCAGGACTAGAATCCAATCAGAGTCAAGAGGGTGGGGGTGGGGCAGGAGTTGAAATTCTACTTCTCCCACTTTCAAGGTGATGAGTGATAATTAACCATGACCTGGAACAAGTCTTTCCAACTAAAAAATGCACTGCCTGAGGAGCAAAAACTGACACCAATCCTTCTCTAAGGCAGTAAGGAAGATAATAATTGGAAATCTCTCGACAAAAATTCTCTTTATCTCTCTGCTCTATTTTAAGAGCAAGATTTTTAGGCCATAATTTTCAACAAGTTTTGACTGTGGCTGAATACAGGGCTTAGATAATTTAGGACACTCAAAGAAGAGGCCAATTACTTTCTAACATAATGGCCTAAACACACCACGGTCACATCATTGGGTAATAAACAAAATGACTACTAGAAAGACATACACGTTCGCAAAGCAGCGCTGCCGGATCTTCAGTGAAATACGCTGCATGAACCTAAAGTGGATAGAAGAGTATCAGGCAGACTAAGGTAACCTGTCCGTCCTTTCCCTTCGTTCCCTTGGGCCACATCCTACCTGGGACAGTGTTCCCCCTGGCCTCCTTTCTCCTGGGCCCAACCAACCCCAGGACTTTCTGGGAGCTCGGGGAAGTAGGGGTCGGAATCCGTGGAACAGACTCCCTCCCTACTCCCTGCCTCAAGGTACCAGGCGATCAGGAACCCCAGAAGCTCAGAGCGGACGCCGCAGAATCCTGGGAAAGAGGCATGCAGCGCTTGGCACCGACCGCATCTTGACCCCCAACTCTGCAGCTGCCACCGCGCCTGGCGCTCTCCCCAACAGACTCACCTCCGCGCCCTCCGCGCCGGGCAGGGGCGGGCCTCGCAGCTCTCTCCAGCAGTGCTGATTCCCCGGGGGCTTTCCCGGGCTCTAGGGCCTAGGGACCGTGCCTCCGGCTGGCGGCTTGCAGGGTGGCTGCCGCTGCGGTCGCGCTCGGGCAGCTTCCCCGCCTCCCCAAGCTGGATCGCGCAGGGCTGGGGAGCACGGCGAGGAGGGAGGGAGAGGGAAGGAAGGAGGCGCGCGGAGGCCGGCCTCGCAAGACCCACCACTAGGGGCTGCGCGCTGGGAGCTGGCAGAGCGCGGAGCGGGACCGGGGACCCCTAGCGGGCTAGGTGGGAGAGCTGAGGCGGTGGGGGAGGAGTCGGAGAGCTCGGAGAGGGTGAGGGGACGATCTGGGGACAGCCCGGGAGTACGTGGACCATCAAGAAGTGCAAGCAAAGCGGCGGAGAGTGCTGGTTGTACGGTTCCAGCTTGGCGCTTCCCTCATTCTCTACACCTCCTGGGAGCCGCTGAGTATCCATCCACCCGTGGCCTGAGCCTCCCTGCAGGGCTCCGCCAGGATTCATTTTGAAGCGGTTTAGAACAGTTGAGCCCACTTTTCTCCTCCATTGCTTGTGTGCTGTACAGCGCCTTTTCCAGTCTAGACTTTGCTTTTAATTACACCCCCGCTCTCGCCACTCTCAGTTCCTGACAAGTCTCCAAGAAACTGCGCTTTTTATCCTGTACGTGTTCTTTCCCTCACCTCTACCCACCCAAATCATCTTTTGGCTTGCCTGTGTCCTTGGAATAAAATGTTCAGAAATGCCCTTTCATAAACAACATTTAACAACTCCCTGGGATAGGAGAGAACCCTCAGAGCTGGCGGACCAGATAGCAGTTTGTTAGCTTTGACCTTCACTCTAGCTGGTGGTGCTTGAGCTTGGCGTAGGAGAAAAAGAGGGTTAGGTCGGGAGTTGGGGGATGGGGGGGGGGGCCGGGCAACGGCAGGTGAGATAGGATACCTGGGTTCCTGGGAAAGCCACTTAACTGCCTAGGCCACAACGGCCTTGAGTGTTCAGAGGATTCCTGAGCTGTAAGGCCACATTTGGTTTGAGGATTATGTAAATACCCGCCCCCCACCCCCACCCCCACCCCCGCCAACTCCGCAGACTGCCAAATAGCCAGGTATCCTTCATCTTTTGTGCCAAAGATGCAGGCAGAAGCAAGAGATCTTTATTTTCAAATGTCAAATCGATTTACTGAAGATTCTCAAATTTGGGGAATTCGTTTTCATACATCAGTAAATCCCCATTTCAGCAAATTTAAGTTTAAAAAATAATCTCTTTCGGTGTTTTATTAACCAGGGGGGAAAAACTCTTGAAGCAGGTCTTGGATCGATTACTGGACACTGCACTTTCCCCTTTGCAGTCTATACCGAGATTAACCTTTGCAAATGCTGCTTTGGGAATACATTCTTTGTTTGACTTGACATGTGCCCCCTCCCCCACAACCAAATATTAAGTTCAAAAGTTTAGGCATGAGCTACCCGTTAATGATGTGTCATGATGTGGTGGCACTGGCATCTGGTAAAATTCTTTCCACGTTGGTAACTGGGAAAAAAATAATTAAATTTTGTATCAGTTTTTATTATTTTGCTTCAACACTACTCTGAAATAATGAAATTAGTATTTTTAACACTTCTATAGGGCAGATAGAGGAAATTCATGAAACTTAGTAGTTGATGAAGTGTTTAGCTTTCCCATGTTCTTAAAATATACAATAGCATTATATAACTTCCACGAGGGTTATTAAACACAAAGGATTTTTAAGTATCCTAAACTATAAATTATCAAACAGGTAGGTAAGACATATTTTAAATAGTTTTAATAGCTGTCTTAACATGGATTTGAACTATTCAAAAAAACCAAGTTATATGTGAAATCGCTTACCCTAAAAGAGAACCAATGAGTCAGTAATTTGCAATCTCCAGAAGACATGTCTACTTGAACTATTAAAATAAGACGTTCTCGATGGAAAATCTCATGCCACCAGATGTGTTCCCCAGAATTGTTGGTATTGATGCAAACATGATTCCTTTCAACTTCTTCCATGGTTACTGTCATTTTTACTACAGTTGCTATTTGGAGTTGCAGAGTATAAAAATGATTTCGCAAGATTTTTCCAGGTCATGACATGCTCTCTGAGAAATCCCTTTAGTTCCATGAAGTAGTAATGGATTCCACTGAAGTACAGCAATAAGTTATTAAATGGATTTCTAATGGCCTAGAGATGTTCACACAGTATTTTCTTTGAAGTTATTATACAATTGAATAACTTTAGAGTGGTCATTTCCAAAGTATGTAACTTCAAGCTCTAGTCCCTCAAAATGCTCTTCCAAGTAATACATTCACTACAAATGCGTTTATTGAGCTCCTGCTGTGTGCCCTGGCTAAGGCACCTGGGAAATGGTGAAGAACAGAGATGCTTACCTGTCCCATTAGAACTGATAGTTTGGGGACAATAAATTAGTGAACAAGTACAAATGAGATTTACACAAATTTGTTTACACAAGTAAAATAAACGTAAATCATGATGAAAATAACAGATAATAACAGATAAATAATATGATGAACATCTTTATTTTAGAGATTCACAATGCAAATTAGTGGGTTAAAAGCTCCGAGAATTTCTACCTAAAAGACATTTCCTTTACTTCTCCCTAACAAATTCCCAAACTTTTTTGAGGACTGAATATTAATGAAATAGAACCATTTTTGTGAAACACTACTCTCTGAAACCAATAAACATAAAATTCTGTTAACATTACCTTACATTTTTTGTCAATGAATATTCATGTACTTTAATAAATTTATATATAATACATTTGAAATAGATTGAAGATAAAATTATATACATTTATAAGTATATTAATAAATTTTGGTAGATTTATAAGAATATGTTTCATAGATTTTGTCTGAAGAAAAAATGATGTAGACACATTTATAAATCTATTAGAATGTATGAGTGTGTATCTGTTTAAGACATATTTTGTGGCTAACATTGTTTCATGAATGACTTTGCATACATCAATATAGTCCAGATGCTTATAATTTTTAATTGCTATAGTCCCTAATATTAGTATAGAATTGTTTTCTTTACCCTGAGCTTTAGGAAAATACATTTTTTAATTCTTTTGCTATTGCAACTAACACTGCCTTAACCTCTTTGAAAAATTTGCTCTTTGCTATAGTAAGTGGAAGGAATATTTCTGATATCAGTGTTTTATTAAACATTTAAAATGTATATTTTTAATTATAATCTACAAAATTTCAGTAAAAGTAGATTTGATTCTAGATCTCATAGATGACCACTTTGTAACTGAGTACAAGTATGCGATTTCAGAACGCATGTTTTTTTGCATTTATCATGGCATTGGTGCCTAGCAATATCACCCTGTCAAAGTCTAATGAGAGATCTTAGAGCTGAACAATAAAAAGACAAATAATCCAATTATAAAATGGACAAATGATTTATAAAATGGACAAATGATTTGAATGTATCTGTGGACTTAGTTTCTAAGAAGACATTTGCTTCAAGTGAATACCAAATAACATTAATTTGTGCTTTTTCAAGGTGTAGTTAACAGCTCACAGAAGAGAAAAAAGGGATGGGAGAAATTAGTCACTCTCCAACACATTTTAATTAAAAATTTATCTTACATAAGTTATAGGTATACAATATAGTGATTAACAATTTTCAAAGGTTATATTCCATTTATAGTTATTATAAAATATTGGCTATGTTCCCTGTGTTGTACAATATATCCCTGTAGCTTATTTTATACCTAATACTTTGTACCTCTTAAGCCCTACCCCTATGTTGCCCCTCTCCCAACTAGTGATCACTAGTTTGTTCTGTATATCCATGACTCTGCTTCTTTTTTGTTATACTCACTAGTTTCTTGTATGTTTTAGATTCCACATATAGGTGATATCATACAGTATTTGTCTTTCTTTCTTTGACTTATTTTACTTAGCATAATACCCTCCAAGTCCATTATGTTGTTGTGAATGGCAAAATTTCATTCTTTTTTTATGGCTGAGTAGTATTTCTCTGTGTGTGTGTGTACATAGAGTATATATGCCATTTCTTCTTTATCCATTCATCTATTGATGAACACTTAAGTTGCTTCCATGTCTTAGCAATTGTAAATAATATTGCTATGAACATTGAGGTACCTGTATCTTTTCAAGTGCTCATTTTAAGTATGTTAAACCCAGAAGGTCTACAGAGGTACAGTCAGTACCACACTCAATTTATAAGCAGCAATTTAATTTCTGTCCAGCAATATTTTTCATACTCAATTAATTGTGAAACCCAGGTCCCCACTGACCAGATGTATCTTGATTTCTCATCTATTAAATGAGTCTCCAACCTTATAGAGTTATTGTGGGTATTAAATGAGTTGCTACATATAAAGTGGCTATTATCCATTAACTAGTATATGTGTTAGATATTATTTAACAAACTTGCACATTTGTTTTGGTTTCATAGTTATGTACATGTTCTAATCCTAAGAATTTTACACAAAGTTTTGTATTTGAACTATACTACAAATATATAACTGAAATATGATACAAAACTATAATCATGTAGTTTTTTAAAAAAGAAATTTAAGTCAACAATGTGGCCATTGAGAGTTTTTCTCCCTTCTTTTTTTTTAAAGGGGTTCATACTTTACTCAAGTTTGAGAATCATTAGCCTAGAATAAACTTGGGCTTTTTTTCTCTATATATACTTTTTAATACATCCCAGGTGTCACTCTCTGAGCTCTTAAAAATTAATAAGGAAAACCATACTTAGGTCCAGTTGTCTTGTTAGTTAAGTTTTAGTTCAAATGTGCTTATTCGCTCAGTCATGTCCAACTCTTTGCGACCCCATGAACTGTAGCCCACCAGGCTCTTCTGTCCATGGGGATTCTCCAGGCGAAAATACTGGAGTGGGTTGCCATGCCCTCCTCCAGGGGATCTTCCCAACCCAGGGATCGAACCCAGATCTCCCACATTGCAGGTGGATTCTTTATCGTCTGAGACACCAGGGAAGCCTTTCAGTTCAAATACTCGTGGATAAAAGAAGGAGGCATGTTGCATGGAAATTTGTAAACTAAGAGTTAGAATGTCTTCAATGATTTATATAAACCTTTAGCAAGTTGTTTAACCACTCTTGGCCTTAGTTGGAATGTCTTTGAAATAGAGATCTGCTTTTGGGAATTCCCTGGTTGTGCAGTGGTTAGGACTTGGTGCATTCACTGCCATGGCACAGGTTCAGTCCCTGGTTAGAGAATTAAGATCCTGCAAGCCATGCAATGTAGCCAAAAAACAAAACAGAAAAAAAAAAAATTTGACTTTCAAATCCCTTCAAGGTCTAAAATTTTATGACATTTTCAGTATGCCCACGGTTATAGTGTGAGAAGTTGTTATTACATCTGGCACTTAATAAAGAAATGTGCCCTTCAAGGGGCCAAACTTTCATGTGTTATCATTCAGCTGGGAGATTCTCTGGTGGCTTAGTGGGTAATCTGCTTGCAATTCAGGAGACCCAGCTTTGGTCCCTGGCTTGGGAAGATGCCCTGGAGGAGGAAATGGCAACCCACTCTAGTATTCTTGCCTGGAGAATCCCTTGGACAGAGTAACCTGGCAGGGTACAGTCCATGGAGTCACAAAGAGCAGGGCATGACTGAGCAACTAACACTTTCAGGTATTTGTTCTGCCCTTTTCTCATTCTTTGCTGTTAGTCTCAATACACAGTTAAATTCTCCAAAGTAGAGGAAGAGCATTTAGTCAGAAGAACAAGTTATAGCAATTACCACCCTTGTGCAGTATCCTCCACAGTAAATCTGGGCTGGCGCATTTTACAAATAAGAGTGCAGTAGTGGTGATGATTGGTGACATCTAAGACTGAGTCACAAAAAGCCTTGTAGCTTCTGCCTTGGTCTCAGAGCTCATGTTATAGGGGAAACAAGTAGCCACTTAAAATTTACTTTAGACCACTGTGCTGTGAGGAAACCCATCCTGGCCTCATAGGCCATGGAAGAGAGAGATGCCTGAAGAGCCTATCCAGTTGAAGTGTGAAATTAAGAAGCCATATTGGATGTCCAAGGCAAGTCTTCATATAACTCCAGCCTCATCTGCTATCTGAGCAAAAGCATGACTCCAGAATGAGAGTCACCAAGCCAAAATAACTTAATTTACAAAACTGCCAGATAATAAACTTTTTGAAGCTGTCGATTTGGCAGCAATTTGTTATGCAGTGATAGATAAGCTTGTTTAAGGGCCAAAAAAATGCTCATTTCTCTTTTGATCAATTATATCTAATTTATATCCCTCTCATATGAACTCCTTTTTAGAAAAGTAGAGCCATGTAATTTTTTTTCAGTAGACAATTTCCTCTTTGTTTCATTCATTAAGAAAAATAATCACAAAGACATGGTTTCATGTCATTTCATCATCTTTTTGATGCCCAGTTTAAAAGTCATTTTCTGGAAATAATTGATTCATCATCAACTTTGCAAATCCTGTTATTAATACCCATGAAAGAAACTAGCTTTAAGAAACAAAACATAACTACTGTTTCTATAAACATACATGTTTGACCCTTATTACTATAAAAGGATCAGAGAAGATTAGGAGTGAGAAAGATGTTAAATAGGAGCCCGTTTAAATCTGTTTTATTATTTTAACATTATATCTAACTTAGGTTATTTATCTTAAAACACATTTAAGTAAAATTGAAATGTCCTTTAAGATGTTGAAATTTTATAACTAAATCCAGCTATCCCTAAAAAAGAGGTTTCCATTTATTTTACAAATGTTTTTTAGAATTGATAGTGTTGACAAATAACAAAGTGTTTTATAATACTTAATTTCATACAGTAGCCCAAAATAAATACTATTCAGGTCAAAGTGTTAAAATTTGAAGTTCTATCCTTTTTAAAAATATAAGTTGATGGGAAATGTTTCCTGTAAATTTATAATATCGTTGTCAAATTATTTAAAATAGCTCACACAAATTCAGGGTAGAAGTAGAAGTTTAGGCTCCAGTAAATGAACAAAAGAATTGATGGACATTTTAATAAAGAAGAAATAAAACTGTTTAATAAACAGAGACTCTGAGAAAGATACCATCAATGTGCTTTCTATAATCTCTTTTTCTTTTCCTTTTCATTAAATTTGAACAATCAAGTATTGTTCTCTAAGCAGCTCACCAAAGGTATTACTATTTAAAGGCCTTTTCTAAAATTTGCAATATACATTGTTAAGGCAAAAAGTAAAAAGTAGGTCACTGGCTTAAAAATGCCCAGGACAACATTTCTCTTATTTTTATTAAGCAATTATTTAATAAAGGAGTCCCCAGTCAGCTAGGTTCAGTTCAGTCACTCAGTTGTGTCCAACTCTTTGCGACCCCATGAATCGCAGCACGCCAGGCCTCCCTGTCCATCACCAACTCCCAAAGTTCACTCAGACTCAAGTCCATCGAGTCAGTGATGCCATCCAGCCATCTTATCCTCTGTCATCCCCTTCTCCTCCTGCGCCCAATCCCTCCTAGCATCAGAGTCTTTTCCAATGAGTCAACTCTTCTCATGAGGTGGCCAAAGTACTGGAGTTTCAGCTTCAGCTTCATTCCTTCCGAGGAAATCCCAGGGTTGATCTCCTTCAGAATGGACTGGTTGGATCTCCTTGCAGTCCAAGGGACTCTCAAGAGTCTTCTCCAACACCACAGTTCAAAAGCATCAATTCTTCGGCACTCAGCCTTCTTCACAGTCCAACTCTCACATCCATACACGACCACTGGAAAAACCATAGCCTTGACTAAATGGACCTTTGTTGGCAAAGTAATGTCTCTGCTTTTCAATATACTGTCTAGGTTAGTCATAACTTTTCTTCCAAGGAGTAAGCGTATTTTAATTTAATGGCTGCAGTCACCATCTGAAGTGATTTTGGAGCCGCAAAAAATAAAGTCTGACACTGTTTCCACTGTTTCCCCATCTATTTCCCATGAAGTGATGGGACCGGATGCCATGATCTTAGTTTTCTGAATGTTGAGCTTTAAGCCAACTTTTTCACTCTCTTCTTTCACTTTCATCAGGAGGCTCCTTAGTTCCTCTTCACTTTCTTCCATAAGGGTGGTGTCATCTGCATTTCTGAGGTTATTGATATTTCTCCCGGCAATCTTGATTCCAGCTTGTGTTTCTTCCAGTCCAGCATTTCTCATGATGTACTCTGCATATAAGTTAAATAAGCAGGGTGACAATATACAGCCTTGATGTACTCCTTTTCCTATTTGGAACCAGTCTGTAGTTCTATGTCCAGTTCTAACTGTTGCTTCCTGACCTGCACACCGATTTATCAAGAGGCAGGTCAGGTGGTCTGGTATTCCTATCTTTTTCAGAACCTTCCACAGTTTCTTGTGATCCACACAGTCAAAGGCTTTGGCATAGTCAATAAAGCAGAAATAGAAGTTTTTCTGGAACTCTCTTGCTTTTTCGATGTTCCAGCGGATGTTGGGAATTTGATCTCTGGTTCCTCTGCCTTTTCTAAAACCAGCTTAAACATCTGGAAGTTCACAGTTCACGTATTGCTGAAGTCTGGCTTGGAGAATTTTGAGCATTACTTTACTAGCGTGTGAGATGAGTGCAATTGTGCAGTAGTTTGAGCATTCTTTGGCATTACCTTTCTTTGGGATTGGAATGAATACTGACCTTTTCCAGTCCTGTGGCCACTGCTGAGTTTTCCAAATTTGCTGGCATATTGAGTGCAGCACTTCCACAGCATCATCTTTCAGGATTTGAAATAGCTCCACTGGAATTCCATCACCTCCACTAGCTTTGTTTGTAGTGATGCTTCCTAAGGCCCACTTGACTTCCCATTCCAGGATGTCTGGCTCTAGGTGAGTGATCACACCATTGTGATTATCTTGGTCATGAAGATCTTTTTTGTACAGTTCTTTTGTGTATTCTTGCTACCTCTTCTTAATATCTTCTGCTTCTGTTAGGTCCATACCATTTCTGTCCTTTATCGAGCCCATCTTTGCATGAAATGTTCCCTTGGTATCTCTAATTTTCTTGAAGAGATCTCTAGTCTTTCCTATTCTGTTGTTTTCCTCTATTTCTTTGCATTTATTGCTGAGGAAGGCTTTCTTATCTCTTCTTGTTATTCTTTGGAACTCCGCATTCAGATGCTTGTATCTTTCCTTTTCTCCTTCGCTTTTTGCTTCTCTTCTTTTCACAGCTATTTGTAAGGCCTCCTCAGACAGCCATTTTGCTTTTTTGTATTTCTTTTCCATGGGATATGGTCTTAATCCCTGTCTCCTGTACAATGTCACGAACCTCCGTCCATAGTTCATCAGGCACTCTATCTATTAGATCTAGTCCCTTAAATCTATTTTCACTTCCTCTGTATAATGATAAGGGATTTGATTTAGGTCATACCTGAATGGTTTAGTGGTTTTCCCTACTTTCCTCAATTTAAGTCTGAATTTGGCAATAAGGAGTTCATGATCTGAGCCACAGTCAGCTCCCGGTCTTGTTTTTGCTGACTGTATAGAGCTTCTCCATCTTTGGCTACAGAGAATATAATCAATCTGATTTCTGTGTTGACCATTTGGTGATGTCCATGTGTAGAGTGTTCTCTTGTGTTGTTGGAAGAGGGTGTTTGCTATGACCAGTGCATTTTCTTGGCAAAACTCTATTAGTCTTTGCCCTGCTTCATTCCGTATTCCAAGGCCAAATTTGCCTGTTACTCCAGGTGTTTCTTGATTTCCTACTTTTACATTCCAGTCCCCTAGAATGAAAAGGACATCTTTTTTGGGTATTAGTTCTAAAAGGTCTTTTAGGTCTTCATAGAACCGTTCAACTTCAGCTTCTTCTGCATTACTGGTTGGGGCATAGGCTTGGATTACCGTGATATTGAATGGTTTGCCTTGGAGACAAACAGAGATCATTCTGTCGTTTTTGAGACTGCATCCAAGTACTGCATTTTGGACTCTTTTGTTGACCATGATCGCTACTCGATTTCTTCTAAGGGATTCCTGCCCGCAGTAGTAGATATAATGGTCATCTGAGTTAAATTCACCCATTCCAGTCCATTTTAGTTCGCTGATTCCTAGAATGTTGACGTTCACTCTTGCCATCTCCTGTTTGACCACTTCCAATTTGCCTTGATTCATGGACCTAACATTCCAGGTTCCTATGCAATATTGCTCTTTACAGCATCGGACCTTGCTTCTATCACCAGTCACATCCACAGCTGGGTATTGTTTTTGTTTTGGCTCCGTCCCTTCATTCTTTCTGGAGTTATTTCTCCACTGATCTCCAGTAGCATATTGGGCACCTACTGACCTGGGGAGTTCCTCTTTCAGTATCCTATCATTTTGCCTTTTCATACTGTTCATGGGGTCATACTGACACAATGTGGTCCACTGGAGAAGGGAATGGCAAACCACTTCAGTATTCTTGCCTTGAGAACCCCATGAACAGTATGAAAAAGAGTCCCCAGTTTTCCAGTATTCAATATACATATATATTGGGCCTTATTATTTCCTAGATTATTTTACTCCAGTCAATTTACCCATTTTATGAGCAGCTTAATGTTTTGAGCCATCTTTTCCAGAAGTATGTTATTAAGAAGATTCATTTTTGACAGTTTCCCTGGTGGCTCAGATGGTAAAGAACATACCTGCAATGCAGGCGACCCAGGTTCTATCCCTGGGTCAGAAAGATCCCCTGGAGTAGAAAATGGCAACACACTCCAGTATTCTTGCCCAGAGAATCCCATGGACAGAGGAGCCTGGTGGGCTACAGTCCATGGGGTCGGCTGCAAAGAGTCAGATGACTCAGTCAGATGACTGAGCCACTTACTATTTATTTTAAAACAGTGACTAATAACTTTTATTTTTATGTTTTTCAAACTATTAATTTATTCTAAAAATATTTATTGAATATTCTTTTTGTGTCTCTCTTACCAGACCACCTGACCTACCTCTTGAGAAATCTGTATGCAAGTCAGGAAGCAACAGTTAGAAATGGACATGTAACAGACTGGTTCCAAATAGGAAAAGGAGTACGTCAAGGCTGTATATTGTCACCCTGCTTATTTAACTTCTATGCAGAGTACATCATGAGAAACGCTGGACTGGAAGAAACACAAGCTGGAATCAAGATTGCCGGGAGAAATATCAATAACCTCAGAAATGCAGATGACACCACCCTTATGGCAGAAAGTGAAGAGGAACTAAGGAGCCTCTTGATGAAAATGAAAGAGGAGAGTGAAAAAGTTGGCTTAAAGCTCAACATTCAGGAAACGAAGATCATGGCATCCAGTCCCATCACTTCATGGGAAATAGATGGGGAAACAGTGGAAACAGTGTCAGACTTTATTTTTTGCGGCTCCAAAATCACTTCAGATGGTGACTGCAGCCATGAAATTAAAAGATGCTTACTCCTTGGAAAAAAAAGTTGTGACCAACCTAGATAGCATATTCAAAACAGAGACATTACTTTGCTGACTAAGGTCCATCTAGTCAAGGCTATGGTTTTTCCTGTGGTCATGTATGGATATGAGAGTTGGACTGTGAAGAAGGCTGAGCACTGAAGAATTGATGCTTTTGAAATGTGGTGTTGGAGAAGACTCTTGAGGGTCCCTTGGACTGCAAGGAGATCCAGCCAGTCTATTCTGAAGGAGATCAGCCCTGGGATTTCTTTGGAAGGAATGATGCTAAAGTTGAAACTCCAGTACTTTGGCCACCTCATGCAAAGAGTTGACTCATTGGAAAAGACTAGGGATTGGGGCAGGAGGAGAAGGGGACGACAGAGGATGAGATGGCTGGATGGCATCACTGACTCGATGGACGTGGGTCTGAGTGAACTCCTGGAGTTGGTCATGGACAGGGAGGCCTGGCATGCTGCGATTCATGGCGTCGCAAAGAATCGGACACGACAGAGCGACTGAACTGCACTGAACTGAAGGGGCTTGGAGACACAGCCACAGACAAAGCAGATCTCCACTGCCATGAAGCATGCGCTGGAGTCTAAAATATTTAAATCACAAATTCACCAATGAAGTATAGGTAGTTAAAAAAGAAAAGAATTTCAAGGATTGAGCTGTGGAACATTCCAACATGTGGTGATGAGAGTGATGAAAAGTAAAGGACAAAAGAAATTAAGATACCATTAAGAGATACTTCTCTCAAGGAGGTAAGAGAAAAAGTGGAACTGTTGAATGCCCTGGAAGCTGAGTGAAAGGAGTATTTCAAGGAAAGGGGAATACTCAAGGGAGTGTTAGGTGCTTTTATGTGATCAAGTAAGATGAGAAATAAGAACAAGATTTAAAATGTGAAGATCATTGATATCTTACCTCATGGCAGTTCGTTCAGAGAAAGGGAGAACAGAAATTGGAGACAAGTCAAAGAACAGAGCAATCCAAGTATAGACAACTCTTCCTAAGACTTTTTCTGTAAAATATAGAAGAGAATTGGAGTGATGACTGGAGGGAAAAACAGGTTCCAGAGCTAGGAACAGTTTAAGATAGAGAAAATTGTATATATATTCTTACAGAGACAATCCCACGGAGAGCAGAAGATAGATGATGCATGACAGAGAGTGAAGAATTGCTGAAGCAGCTGAGAAGGTAAGAGGGGATGGGAATCAGTGCACGAATGGTGGGGCTGGCCTTTGTTGGGAGGATGAATAGTTTATCCTCAATGGAAAAGACACTACAGACGGGTCTGGATGCAGTGAAGTGGCTAGATGTTCTGGGTGAGCTTGGGGAAGTTCTCTTCTGCTTCTTTTTTCTCAGTGATACAGGGAACATTTGTCTGCTGAGAGTGAGGATGAGGGCAAATGAAAATTTGAGAGAAGAGGGAAAGGCATACAAAATGGGACAGATAGAAAGCACATAATAAGATAGAAATAAGTCTAAATATATCACTAATCACAACTATGAATGGAATAAACTTTCCAATCAAAAGGCAAAAGTTTTAGACTGGATTGAAAAGAACATTTATGCTATTTATACAAGTCAGATGTAAAATGCAAGAACACAGAAAAACTAAAAATTAAGGATTCGAAAGGGGTACCTGTCAAATGTCAAGTAAAAGAAACATGATCTAAATATATTATTACCAGATAAAATGACTTTAAGGAGAGTTACTACTTAATGGTAAAATATTCAGTTCACTAAGAAGGTAAAATAATTCTAAATTTGTATGCCTCTAATAATGTAGCCTCGAAACATAGTATGACAGAATCACAAGGAAATTTTTTAAAGTCTGCCACCGCATTAAGAGATTTTAATACATTTTTGAGAAATTGAATCTTTAATTAAACTCTTTTTATGAAGTAAAAAGTAAAAAACAAGTAAAATCAGGCACAAGAAGCTTTCCTGGTCAGTTATCTAAACATTTAAAGAACAGACCAATCCAATATAGCACAAACTCTTCCAGAAAACAAATTGAGAAAGAATGTCCCCCCACTTGTTTTATGAGGTTAGTATAACCTTGAAACCAAAGTTACTAAAATATGATACAATTTTATTTTTTAATTAAATAAAAAATGTTTTTAAATGAACCATCTGATTCGCTTAATAGCAAATTTTTAAAAAAGATAATACATCAAAATCATGATTATCTCAGTAGATGCAGAAAAGGCATTCTGCATAACTCTCTATTTGTAAAAAATTCTTAGCAAACAGAATAGAAGGAAACTTTTCAAACTGAAATGTAGTTGATTTACAATATTGTGTTAGTTGTAGTTGTACAGCAAAGTGAGGAAGTTATATATATAGTTTTTTTCAGATTATTTTCCATTATATGTTATTGCAAGATATTGAATATTGTTCCTTGTGTTGTACAGTTATTTCTTGTTGCTCCTATATTTTATATATAGTGCGTGTATCTGTTAATCCCATACTCCTAATGTATATACCTCTTTCCCCTTTGGAAACCATAAGTTTCTTTCCTATGTCTGTGAATCTGTTTCTGTTTTATGAACAGATTCATTTGTATTATTTTTTAGATTCCACGGATAAGTGATATCATACAATATCTGTATTTCTCTGTCTGACTTACCTCACTTATTATGATAGTCTCCAGACCCATCCATGTTTCTGAAAGGCAATATTTTATTCTTTTTTATGGCTGAGTAACATTCCATTACGTGTATGTGTATGTATATACACACACACACACATACATACAACACCTTCTTTATCCACTAATCTGTTAATGGATGCTTATGTTACTTCCATGTCTTGGCAATTGTTAGTAGTTCTGCTGTGAACACTGGAGTGCACATATCATTTTGGATTAACATTCTCTCCCTTCCAAGTATATACTCAAGAATGGGATTGTTGGATTATATGGTAGCTCTATTTTTAGTGTTTTTAAGGAAGCTCTATACTGCTTTTCATAGTGGTTGCACCAATTTACATTTCCACTAACAGCGTAGGAGGGTTAAAAGGAAACTTTTTTAATCTGCCATTAAGCCTGTCCAAAAAATGTGCAGTACTTCCTAACATAGTGTTGAAAGCATATCCTTAAATGATGAACAGGACAAAGATGTCCTCTATCACCATCACTGTTCAATACTGTACCTGTAGCCCTGGCTTGTGTAATAAGGAAAGAAGAAGAAATAAAAGGCAAAATGATTAAAAAGGAGGAAACAAATTATCATTATTCATGGATGAAATACAGTTGACCCTTGAACAACAGCAGGGGTTAAGGGGGTTAACAGCAGGGGTTCCACTTCACCACAGTGAGCATCCAAATATACATTTACAGTAGGCTTTATGTATCCATGGTTCCTCATCTATAGGTTTAACTAACTGTGAATCATTCAGTGTTATATATTTACCTTCTAAAAAGTCCACATGTAAGTGGACCTATGCACTTCAAATCCCTGTTGTTCAAGGGCCAACTATAATTTTACATAGAAAACCTGAGAATCTACAGATAAAGCACAGGATATAAACAGAGGTTAGCAAGATTGCTAGATAAAAACATCAACATATAAAAGTCAATTGTATTTCTATGCACTGCAACAAACAGTCAATAATGCATTTCCTAATGCAATTAGGAAAGATGCCATTTTTTACAGTGACCCAAAGCACCAATGCCTGCTACTAGAGTTAATGAAAGATAAGCAATCTCTTTTTGGAGAAAAACTTAAAGTGTATTGGAAAAGGAATTTAAAAATATCCAAATGAGCATAAAGATCTTTCATAATCTTGTGTAGAAGAACTCAGTATGGTAAAATTGCGATTCTCCCCCAATACATCTATTTCCTCAGTATTATTCTAATGGTTGTACCATCAGGATTTTTCATGGAACTAGACGCATTAGTTCTAAAATTATCATGGAATAGCAAAAGGTCAAGAAGTCATGAAATTCCCAGAGAATAAAAACAATATAAGATGATTTACTCTTCTAGATATCAAGGCTAATATAAAGCCATGAAAATTGTTTAACACAGGGTTAGACAAACAGACTAAGGGAATAGAGTAGAGAACACTGAAACTGACCCAGGCACAGAGGAAAAATGTGATATGTGCCAGAGCTTGTACGTCATTAGGAGAGAAGTGCCATTGTTTATGTTAATTTATAAAACACTGTGTTATGAAAAAAATGAAATTCTACTTCCTTCCACAAAAATAAAATCTAGGAAAAACGAAAGACTTACTGTGAAAGGAAAACTTGAAAATATAGGAAAATATCTTTAAAGATGAAAACATGGGAAATATCTTTGTAACCTTTGAATATGGATAGATTTATTAAATAAGACACATATAAGAATGTGAGTCAAAAGAGTAAAAAAAATTATCCATTTACACTAATATTTACATTTATCATACTCAAAAGGAACCATGGAGGGACTGAAAAATACCACCATTCACGAGTGAGAGAATGAAAGTAAAAAGTTTATCTTAACACTATTTTGAAAATAGCTTTAAATAGGAATACATAGGAGCTAAATGATAAAGGAAAGCAAGACAATGATAGACCAAAAATTTAGCATACTGCCTACCTCTGAGGATTCAGGTGGGGAGTCAGCTATAACAAGGAAGGGGACCTCTGATACACTAAGATTTTATTCTTAAGCTGATGTCTGCTATGGGAGTGTACATTTCCTTAAAATTATTTTAACATGCACATATATTTCATATGAATTATATATAAATAAAATATAATTTAAAACATACTTATAGTGTAATACAAATCAATTCAAAATGACAAAGCAATATTAGAAATACATTGGCTTTCAAATGGAAAAGGAGAGCTTCAGGTATGGTTTGATCCAGAATCCATACCTACAGCTGGGGAAGAGGGCATCTTCCTTAAGAGCAGATAGACTACACTGGGAAAGGTTAAATACCAGGATGAAGAACAAGTGAGAATGGAAGAATCTAGGCAGGGAAAATAAGTAAATGTCCAGAGCCACAAAACAAACATTTCAGTAAAAATTTCTCATCTTGAACTGAACTTTTAAAATCCTTGTTTTTCCATTTGACTTTTGCTAACCTGGATTTCTAGCTGAAATGAAACATTAAGAGGTGTAATAATTTTATAATATCCCTTAATTATTTTGTACATATAACCTTCCAACTCATGCTTTAACTTTTTGCTCAAAAGATATTTTGATTCAATAATAAGCACTCTTCTTAAGTGTGGTGGCATTCTGATTGAGAAATAGTACTAAAAGCTTGTTAAAATAGTGACTGCTGTGCCTGTGTCCTTATATCCCAGTATATGTATAATATATATACAAGTCAT
This sequence comes from Oryx dammah, assembly GCF_014754425.2. NCBI lineage: Eukaryota > Metazoa > Chordata > Mammalia > Artiodactyla > Bovidae > Oryx > Oryx dammah. Next base: position 74,665,902 of record NW_024070202.1, on the reverse strand, counting down.
AATTAGGATCGTGTTGACTTTGAATATAACTGCAACTTTATTTTATGTTATTTATTTAACTTTCATATTTTTCTAGTTTTGAAGCTGCTGTTTTAATAGACAACTTTCCCAAGCTAATTTATATCAAAGTTTATAATTTCTTTTGAATAATTGTGGATTTAAATAATTTAAAATCTCCCTATTAAGTCCAAAAATTTTAAAGAAAATTATTCTTTTAAAAATTTATTTATTGAAGTATAATTAATTTATAATGTTTTACCAGTCTCTGCTGTACAGCAAAGTGACTCAGTTATACACAAAAGTATATTCTTTTTTGATGTTCTTTTCCGTTACGGTTTATCCCAGGAGATTGGATATAGTTCCCTGTGCTATTTAGTAAGACCTTGTTGTTTATCTGGTCTAAGTGTAATAGTTTGCATTTACCCACCTCAGACTCCCAGTCCATCCCTCTCCCTCCCCCTACTCCTTGGCAACCACAAGTCTGATCTCTATGGAAGCAAAATTATTCTTGATAGCAATCTCTCAAGACCTTAAATAGATTAAATGCTATGTAATTTAATGTTTTGTTCATGACGCAAGGTCATTAGGAATGTAAATTACTTTGTTATAATTACAATTAATTTCTGATACAAGTAGCTGTTTGTTTCTGTACTTGAAGGGATTATTCTAACTGGTGAGTGTGAATAATTGTTTTTTGGTTGCTACTCTCCACATGAGCATTAACTTAAACAAAATTATTTATTTATGTATTTTTTTTTGGCAGCACTGGGTCTCTGTTGCTTTTGCATGGGTTTTCTCTAGTTGTGGTGAGTGGGGGCTCCTCTTCCTTGCAGTGCATGGCCCTTTCATTGCTGTGGCTTCTCTTTTTGCAGAGCACAGGCTCTAGGAGTGCAGGCTTCAGTAAGCTTGGCTAGTGGACTCAGCAGTTGTGGCTCACGGGCTTAGTTGCTCCGCAGATCAGGAATTGAACCCATGTCCCTTTCATTGGCAGGCAAATTCTTATCCACTGTGCCACCAGGGAAGGCTGAGCTTTAACTTTCTGAAGCTGTTGATATGCCAACACCTATCAGCAAAACTCTTCTAAGCTGTTACATCTTAAGTGCTACAAACTAATTAAAAGCATGATATAATCATGTCAAAAGTGTCTGTGAATAGATTTTAAGTAAAGTTTTCACAAAAATTATGTACTTGAATTTTGGAGCAAAATTTTTGATCTCCCTATATATCACAATAGCTTTAAAATTTTTACTTATAATTTTCCTTTTTACCAAGTTTTCAGTTATCTTGTTCTAAGGAATCCTATGAGTATAGATTGTTTTGTAAACAGGAAAAAGCACTAAATATGAATCAAAGTGCTGAATTATTTTAGTTATATATGATTTAACCACTGTAATGTTTAAATTCTATACTTCCTATTTATAGTGAGTGAAAGTCGCTCAGCCGTGTCTGACTCTTTGTGACACCATGGACTATACAGTTCATGGAATTCTCCAGGCCAGAATACTGGGGTGGGTAGCCTTCTCCTTCTCCTCATAAAGCTCATAAAGCTTTATTAATTCCTTTCTAAGCTATCTGTGATTTCTGTTAAAAAAGATTCTGTTTTTAATTGTCTGCCTCATTTACTTTAAAAATTATTTTAGCAATTTATTTCTCATTTTATATTAAAACTATTTGGTGCTCTTTCAATAATCTCCATTGTCTGTAGGACAAAACATAGACTACCAAAACTCTTCTCTTGTGTATTTCCAAATTGCCTACCTTCTTTTACCTACTATATCCATGTATAAACTCTCTTTACACATCCTATTTGTCTAGATTATGTCATTTTCAGTCCTATTTCCTGGTGAAGTCTACTAACTTACCGACCTCTATTAAGTGATCCGATGGTTAGATCCCTTTTCTTTATGAGACCTTTCTTAATTTCTCCCAGCCCACACAAAACTCACTCTTCTCCATGTTTAATACATTACCCTCCTACGAATGTAGAGCTTGCATACTGTTTTATATTCGGAATCTGTCTAGAGTAACCTTTGGATTTTGCATATCTCCAGCACTTAGCACAGTGTTTATCCACAGTACCTAGAACAATCTCTTAGTAGATACTTGGTAAGGATATAATGATGGTGGATTCTTCATTAAGAGGGCATGCCAGTAGCTTACTTGAGAGAGTTCTTAAACTTTTGTGATGAAGTGGTGTGGGTTTCCTTTTGGTGAGGAATTCTTGCAGGCAGAATACTGTGAGTACACATTTGTACCAGGAAAGTAAAATACAGACCTCCGGCCAAAACTCTCAAGTAATTCTGGCCAAAGACATAAACAGCCAAATTCCTTCAAAAATAGTTTCCTAGAAGCAATTTGCATTGACTGTGCTTTGGTCCAAACAGCCTCCTTTAAAAGTGTAAATCTTTAAAAGCATGGTAAATCTAATCATTGCAGATAGATGGCTTGGAATAATAGTGTTTAACTTTTGGCTAAAATCATCTAGATTTTTGTCAGTAATTCAATTAATTTTTCCAAGTCACCATTCATCTTTTTTACAGATAGGTGGTAGAAAGTACATATCTTTTTAGAATGGGAGTACCTTTCTAATTACTGAACAATCTTTCTTCAGGTGTAGAATTTGTTGAACCTAGGATGTGGAAGGAATTTTAAAAGTGTGAATGTCATGGTACAGTGATTAAAGAGTCAGTGGAAATTTAGCATTTTTCCTTAATGTGTACATTGATCAGAAATTTGAGTTCCTAAACTGAGTTAAAGACATTCAATTCCTAAACTGGGTTAAAGACATTCAAACTGGGTTAGAGACCAAGAGTCAAGATCAATAAACAAATAAACACATGTTTATTAATTTGCAAGCCAAACCTACCAGGTGGCTCAGGGGTAAAGAATCCACCTACCAAAGCAGGAGCTGCAAGAGATCCGCCTTTGATCCCTGGATTGGGAAGATCCTCTGGAGAAGGGAGCGGCCACCCACTCCATTATTCTTGCCTGGAAAATCCCATGGACGGAGGAGCCTGGTGGGCCACAGTCTGCGGGATTGCAAAGAGTCAGACACAACTGCGCGGCTTTCACTTTTTTACTTTAAGCCTAACATAGGATGAAAAGAGCCATAATCTTTGCCTTTAAGAAGTTTGAAATCTAGATAAATAGATATAGGTAGATAATATGTGTTATTTATTGAGATATGAATTCTTGATTGAATAAACAGTATATCATACTTGCCAAAGAATGATACAACAAAAATACCGTGAGAAAGAGAGGTGTTCTTTCATGCTGGGATGAGTATAGCAAGCTATATCAAAGTAAACTGAAAGAGTTGTACTTGAAGAATGGGTGGACTTTGAGTATGGATGAAGAGAGGTAAAACATTCTTGGAGATAAAGAATGAGAACAGTGTGAACAAGGCCACGGAGTCAAAGCCATTTTCGGAGGAGAGAAAAGATCAGTTTTTCAGAGAGGTGCAAAACTGTAGACTAGACTAGGAAAGGAGTTTGGAGTCGGGATGTGGAAGAGTGTGAATGCCAGGCTATGGAATAAAGATTTCCATGTAAATGAGTGGTGAGGAGCTATTTGGGGAAGATTTTGGTAACAGAGAAAGCTTGATCCAAGTTGAGGTTTAGGAGATTAATTGTTAGCCATGTACCATTTGAAAAGGAAGGCAAAGAGGTGAGGTAATATGAAGAGGTTTAGAAGACTAACAAAGCAGTGCAAGTGTGAGGTAGAACAGAGGACATGTGTAATTTTTCTGTTCGGCATCCCCTTTCTTCTGATTCAGTGTTTCTGGTGGAGATGACTCTATCCCCTGCCAAGAGCAGATGACCCTGATGTGCTCAATTAAAGGAGTCCATTCCTCTGGTCATAATTATTGGCTCATGAATGGGCACACACCCTAAAGTAAGAAAATTAGTTTTATCTCTAGAGCTCTCTCTGCTAGACCTGTCAGGAAAAGTACCCTCTTCTTCAAGGATACTAACATTGTCAGTGGTCATCTTTCCTGTCATATTGTATGGTAGCTGGCTTCCAAGGTGGTCCTCAGTACTAAGATGGTCCTTCTGATACTCGTGTCCTTGTATAAGCTTCTTCCATATTGTATCAGAGTTGGTCTATGTCTATATGATGAACGGGGCTTCTCTGATAGCTTAGTTGGTAAAGAATCCACCTGCAATTCGATTGCAGGAGAACTGGGTTCAATTCCTGAGTTGGGAAGATCCGCTGGAGAAGGGATATGCTACCCACTTCTTATTCTTGGGCTTCCCTTGTGGCTCAGATGTGGTAAAGAATCCACCTGCAATGTGGGAGGCCTGGGTTTGATTGCTGGGTCAGGAAGATCCCCTGGAGAAGGGAACGGCTCCCCACTCCAGTATTCTGGCCTGGAGAATTCCATGGACTGTATTGTCCATGGGATCACAAAGAGTCCTACATGACTGAACAACTTTTGCTTCACTTTGTATGGTGAATGAATATACAGCAGAAGTGATGGTATAATGACACTGTGTGAAATTTCCAAAGTGAAATCTAGACTTAGTATCAAGACTTGATTTTTAGATAAAAGGGAACACCAAGTTTTTTAGTTTAGCAAATGGTTATATCATTAACAGATATAGCAATGTCTGGAAAGGGGATTTGTTGTTGTGGGAGGATAGGAGGAGATAAAGAATATCTTTTCAGGTCAAGATTCTGGACAGTAGCATTAGAAACAATGGCTGGATTGATAGAAATAGACTGTCTCACAAAACACTTGAGTTCTCTGTCACTGTATGATTCCTTGTTGAGGATGTTGGAGACTGAGCTAATTATAATAACATAGCATCTAAAATCACATCCAAGTAGATGATTTGATTTCTACCAGTTATACAAATACATACTCAAAAAAGGGGAAATTTAACATAAATGGAAGCAATAGCCATAATCTCTCCTACCTTAGAGCTCTTCAAAGTTTTTTTCCTTGTTTCTCTCTTGTTGCATCAGGTGAATTTTAATCTCTGTTGGAGCATACCCAGTTCACTAGACAGACTAGAACCAGAATCAGGGGCCTTTGGTCACAACCATCTCTCAACTTTGCAAATCATTTCGGTTCCACTTTCACTTAATTCTATGCTGTATAAAATTGACCATCTCAGAAAACACTAAAAAAAAAACAAAGAAACCAAAGGATACCCTAGCAAACTGACAAACCTGTATGTCTTCTTTCTATTAGAAATAATTTTATGTCCTGTAAATAACCTTCCTATATTGTTCAATACAGTCAAAGCTCCCTTTTCCTTAATTTTCTTTCCTTTTTAAAAAAATTATCACCTATTCCTTGTTTCTGAAAAAAATTTCCCTTTTCTTTAATATAATCCCAAAGTAAACAAAATACTTTGCTTTCAGAAAATAAAACAGAAATGTAAAGTAAAGAAATTAGACTAGACAATTCCTCAAACTCTTTTCAGCTCATAAACATAAATAGCAAATCCAAAATATTTGTATTCAACAGCACTGAACTCTTTTAGTAATAGTTAAACATTTTTTAATGACACATTATATAAATTATGTTTTTCAATACACTTTCATCAAATTGTACAATTCTGTGGACATTTAAAAGGGATTTATGGGCTTGAAAAAGCTAATATGCTTTTCTACTAAGCATCTTATTCATAAGAAGCCAAATCTTGATATTCAATAGGATTTGTGAAAAGCAGCAAATAAGGAAGTGGGACAATGGGAAGAAAACAGGTTCATCAGATTCTTGCCTCATTCTCAGCCTCCCTTTACCCTCCCTCTCACCTTGGATTCACCTAGTACATTTGTTTTTTTCAAGTCTGGAAAAATCTCCCCTGCTTGATCAGTTTGGTAGATGCCTACCCTGAAGATTTATTATTTATTTTTCTTGCATCCTTACAAAATATTCCTTGAATATTTTAATGAGAAATAGGGTTTTTCTTAGAAAATATTTGATAATTTGATTGATTTTGTAAAACTACACAATAGAATTTTTTATCATTGGAAAGACACTTAACATATTAAGTTTTCTTATGCCATCTAGAAACATAAGAAAGACCAAGCTGATGCAATTTTCACTCATCATTTACTTCATGAAAGCAGGGAAATTCCAAGTCGGCCATTTTTAAGCACACTGCTGGGCTAAAGGAACTAGTTGACTTTTAAATTCTATTTGCATAAGCAAATACAAATTAAGACCCAAATCATGGATCAACTGGCCTCAAAATTTTCCCCTTCTTGATGTTGTTCTTTCCCTCTGTCCCTCCCTGCAGCCTCCCTCCTCTTGTTGACAGTTCATCTTACCATAAGCTATTATAATATAGAAGATATTATCTTTCAGGATAAAGGCAGAATGCCAATGTGGGAGGCAGAATTTTGGCAGTATTCTGAATTTTCTTAAAGACAATGTTCATTCTTCTTCCTTCAGCCCCTTAGAAGTGAGAAATAAATCTCACCAGCTTTAATGGAACAAATTTAGCTCAGTTCTCAGCAGGCAAAGTGTTCTTTTTTTTTTTTTCCTGTAGTCACCTCAAGAAGATTCCTGAGCCTTCATAGTATAAGATTGTTTTTAAAATATTTGGCTCTTTCTTTGGGTATGACTTGTACAGTATACAAGTGTAATTTAGTAATAAACTTTTAGTTTTCATGTTGCAAATCTGGTTGCCCTAGTTTAAAATTATATGTTGAATTATGAAAATCAAGCATTTAGTTGCTATGGGGAAAAGAGAAATTGTTTAAATATGCAAGCTTGGTGTCTTTTCCACTCATATTTTCCATCCAGAAAGTTGTCTGGAAAACCATTACCCCTCTACTAGAGATATTGCACAAATGTAATGAAAACCTAAAATAATTTTGGTTTTCACCAACCTTTTCTTATGAATTAGTCACAGTTTCCATCTTACTCTCTGAAAATAACAAAAAGATGGATTTTGTCAAAGGATTACTATGAAGAAGGAAATGCGGTTTTGGATTGACTAATACAGATATGAGAAGAGTATAAAATACTGGTCTATTTGAAAACAATGGACCTAAAAGAAAATTCAGAAAGACTTGACTTGCTTTGTATAGCTAAAAACATTTTATGTTAAAGCCTAAGTAATATAGATTTAGGAAACTTTAGTAGGTATGGCATTTAAGTGTGCCTAAACCAGTCCATTCTAAAGGAGATCAACCCTGGGATTTCTTTGGAAGGAATGATGCTAAAGCTGAAGCTCCAGTACTTTGGCCACCTCATGCGAAGAGTTGACTCATTGGAGAAGACTTTGACGCTGGGAGGGATTAGGGGCAGGAGGAGAAGGGGATGACAGAGGATGAGATGGCTGGATGGCATCACTGACTCGATGGACGCGAGTCTGAGTGAACTCTGGGAGTTGGTGATGGACAGGGAGGCCTGGCGTGCTGTGATTTATGGGATGGCAAAGAGTCGGACACGACTGAGCGACTGAACTGAGCTGAACTGAACTGAAAACGTAGGCACTAATAGGCTATTCTATATTTGAATTTCAAGTTTTAAAAACAATATTCAATGAATTTTACATTAGATTTACTCTTTGGTAGATTAAAAATAATTTTTTAAAACAGAAGAAACGATGTCTCTTAATTTGAAATAATATCTCACTACCTTGACTAGTCCATGGGATTTTAATGATTATTCTGGGGTTGCTTTTGAAGAGGAATTATGGCTAGAGATATTGCTTAATTAGCAATAAAGTCCAGGGATCTGACAACTGAAGAATTCATGGTGGTGACTAATGGGGTATAAGACTGTTTAGTGTCTGTCCCAGCAGAAGGAAGTATTTAGTATTAGCAGTCATTGAATGAGATCCGGATATAGGTTTTCAAGTGGCTGTTTTCCCAGCTCTATTACACACTTCATACCCTTTGGCAACCTCAGATTTCGTGCCTTTGGACGGTGAGCTTCTTAAGCCAGGACTGAGGGTTTCTGCAGACAACAGAGATATTTTCTCTGTCTTGAGTCTCTGGATTCTTTCCCAACCCTTGCAGTGGCACAAATGCACATCTTTCATCACAAAGGAGACCAAACCCAAGAGTGGAGAAGGATCAGTGCTAACTCTTGGCATGACACAGTGGCTACAAAGTCACGGAGCCCTGGGTCTCAGACCTTCTGCCGCTTACCAGCGTCTGACTCTGGAACAGTCTCCTCTCTCTGACCTCAGAGTTGGCTATACAATGAGATTCATGGGGATTTATGATATGAAATTATGCTACATAGTTAGAATTTACAGAAATTATTTTGGATTAGCAATATGTAGACATTAGAATGAATTCTTATAGACTCTGCTTCTTATGAGAGATGGGTTTCATATAGAAAACTGGCTGATGGAGCACTAACATTTTGGCACCAGTTCATTGACAGCAGGGACCACAATAATTGCCTCGTTCTTGCCAGAACATGAGGTTTTGTGAGAAAAGTGATAATTTTTGTAACTTTAGCTCATTATTAATGATATCCCTTCTAGCAACACCATCTACTGCCCAGCTTTCTTCTAGAGCCAAATTTTAGGAATGTGCGTAACCACCCACTCTCTCTTCAATTGCTTGGAACTTGGATACTTTTTTCTAACTAGTCTGTTTTTTCTTTATGGAAGGCTTGGGGATTTTTCTCTTATTTTTGGTAGCCTGAAATTTCACCAAGACTGAATAGGCATAGATTCCTGAGCTCCCCAACTCTCTAATTCATCTTAAAAAGCCCTTGGATCTGAAGTCTAGTGTTTTTCTCTAGCTCCAGGAAATTTTCTTTCATGTTTATTTTCACATTTTACTATGTCCATTTCCTGCTTCTGAGGACTTACAGGAGAGGTATTTGAAATCATCTAGATCTCTTTTCCATGTCTCTTAAATTTTCTTTGACATTTTCAATTTTTCTTTTGTACTACATTCTGGGAAGAGTCCTCAGTTTGGTCTTTTAGTTCTGAAAGTTAGTCTTTAATGATATATGTTCTGATATTCAGTTCCTTTATTATTCTTTTTCCTTTTTGAATCCTAAGTATAAAAAGTTGATTTAATTATAACCCCTTAGTTCATAGCACAGTTTTATCATTTGTTCAGGTAAGAATCTTATTTCACTCATTGATTTTTCTAAACTTCATCCCTGATTTGCATTTCCATTTCCCCCACCACTCTTTTCATTTAGTATAGTTAATATAAGATCTTGAATCTGCATATATTCTTGCATGCCCAAAGATATTTTGTTGTCTTCTGTGCATACTTTTCTATTGTTATAAATATACAATATGCAGCATAGTTTTAAAAAAATTTGGCAGTAATAGTTTTAATTCCTAAGAACTCCAATTGTCTCTCTTTTTTATAGCAATCATATTTTTGCTCATCACTGTAATATCTTCTCAAATCTCTCCAAGTAGATGTTATACCTATTTTAAGGTCTTATTTTGTTGTTCCCATTGACTTTCTATAGGTTTTATTTCTGTTGTTTGAATTAATGATGCTTTCCAGTGATGTTAATTTTCCTCAAATATTTGGTAATGATTATCTGTTCTTATTGTCTGTTTCCTTGACCAGATGAGAATCCCTGTTTACTTGTCTGCTAATGCATGTTTCTCTTTTGCTGATAAAGGAAGAGCACAGTGAGATGTGCACCCAGAGGGCTGGCATATTAGTTTTCTAGGGCTGCCTACTTTTCTAGGCTGCAAAGTACTCCAAACTAGAAATAGAAATTTATTCTCTCACAGTTCTGGATGCTAAAAGTTCAAAATGAAGGTGTTGGCGAGGCAATCCAAACTCCACGCCCCTCAGCGAAGATCCTTCTTTGCTCCTTCCAGCTTGTGACAGCCCTAGGCACCGTTTGGCTTGTGGTAACATAGATCCGTGCTCTGCCTTTTCTTCACAAGGTCATCTTCCCTCTGTGTCTGTGTGTCTCTTGTCCTCACGTGCTGTTTCCCCCTCTCTGTCTCTTTCCTCTTCTTATAAGAACATACAAATCATATTGGGTTAAGGGTGAACCATATTTCACTTGGGCTTTCCAGGTGATGCCGTGGTAAATAGCCTGCCAGCGCAGAGGGTGCGGGAGACACAAATTTGATCCCTGGGTCGGGAAGATCCCCTGGAGAAGAAATGGCACCCGCTCCAGTATTCTCACCTGGAAAACTCCATACACAGGGGAGCCTGGTGGGCTACAGTCCATGGGGTTGCAAAGAGATGGATACGACTCAGCATGCATGAGCATGATACTTCATTAGAACCTAATCTTAACTAATTAGACCTGCAATGACCTATTTCCAAATAAGGTCATGTTTTGACTGTACTAGGGATTAGGATTTCAGTTTATGTTTTTTAGGGATACAATTTAACCTTTAGTAGTGGGTAAATAGCTTGTCCACTGAGTAAAAGTGGGCTTCCCATCCTTACCTTGTACATTTGTCCTTCTGCATTCCCAGAAGCTTTGCTGGGAGTCTCTGATCCAGAACTCCCAGTTTCAAGACCTGTCCTAGTGGCTCGCGGTAAACAATCTTCCTGCCAATGCAGGAGGCATAGGTTTGATCCCTGATCTGGGAAGATCCCCTAGAGAAGAAATGGCAACCCACTCCAGTATTCTCGCCTGGGAAATCCCATGGACAGAAGAGCTTAATGGGCTACAGTCAGCGGGTTTGCAAAGGGTCGAACATGACTTAGCAGCTAAAACAGCAACATGACAGTTTACCTGGTGGCAAATGCTAGAATCAGAATGCTCTTTTATTTCCACCCTCTGCTGTCACTGTGGAAGTCTTGGCTAGCCTCTGCTTCTCAGGCCCCAGCACCGAAGCCAGGAGCCTTTCCCAAAGCCTTTTAGCTTTGTTTATAAATGAGATCTGTAGTCAACTGCACAGATCTTTCCTCAAAGGGTCACTGGCCAGATCTTCTGACTGGTCCTTTAATGACTCATCTGATGATTTCTCCAGGACTGATTTGGTTTGATTAGTTCAGTGCCTAAAACTCATGCAGGATTTTTCTTAGGAACTTTTGCTTCCTTTTGCAATAGCTTCTATTTGGATCTTGTGTTGCAGTTTCTCATTTCTCTGTAAATCTGCTTTCTACCCTTCCCCCCAAACACTCTTTGTGTACTGGAAATTCCTCACATTTTCTGGTCCACTGATGCCATGCTTTCCTGTTTTTCTCTCTGTTTTGGATCCTTCTTTAATCATATCTTTTCTTTAAAATATCAGTGGTATTTAGATGGGAAGGAGATAGATGTACCTGTTTGCTCCGCCATAAATATATGGTGTATGGCGTTGATCTAAAGTAGAGGGTCACAAGGTTTTTCCTGCAGAGGGCCTGAGAGCAAAATATTATAGGCTTTGTTGGCTATAAGGTCTCTCTTGCACCTACTCAACACTGCTGTTATAGTGCAAAAGCAGCCTACACAATATGTAAATGAATGAAAGTGGCTGTGTTTCAATAAAATTTGACTTACAAAAAACAGGCTGTGGGCCAAGTTTGACATATCCCCGAAACCAGTGGTTCTCAAGTTTATCATGCGTCAACATCTCTGGAAAGACTTGATAAAACACAGATTGCTCTTCTCACCTCCAGTTTCTGACTCAATAGGTCTGGGGTGGGGGTGAGGCTGTTCCAGAATTTGCATTTTTAATAAGCTCCCAGGTGATGGTGATACTACTGGTCTGTGAACCACACTTTGAGAAACGTTCATCTAAATAACTTATGTTTCCTAAACACTACCGTCTCAACCATTTATTGATAATACAGCTATGTTCCCTATGTATTTGTTCATTCATTTAATAATATTTTATTGAGTTTTTCCTATGTGCCAGGCTCTGTTCTAGGTTTTGAGAATATTGCCATAAATAAGACAATGGCTGTGTTCTCATGAGTGGGGAAACTAGACAACCAAACAAACACAAATATACCTATAAAAGATATAATATTGGGTAGTAATAAGAACTACTTAAATAGAGCCAAGGGGAAGGAGAGAACAGAACAGGAACAGAACTCTTTTAGTTAGGAAAGTTAGGGAAAATCACTTGGAAGAAATGCCATCTGAATACACAAGTAAAGATGTAAAAGCACTAATCATGAGAAAGGTAGAGCATTCCTGGAAGAAAAATATAGTAAATATTAAGGCCCTAAGATAGTAATGAGTTTGTGTTTGAGAAGCAGCAAGGGAACCAGTGTCATTGGGGTGATTTGAGTAAGGTAAAGAGTGGCAGGAGTTAACTTTAGAAAAGTGGGCATAGTGCACATGTTTTAGGGATTTGTAGCCCATGATATAGAGTTTGCATTTTACTTTGTTTCATGGGAATACACTGGAGGTTTTTGTGCAGAGGGGTGACATGCTAACATTTACAATTTCGAAGCATCACATTGGTTGCTATGTGGGAAAGCCTCTGGGAGTGGTGATCATGACAGAGAATGAATATGACAACGGAAGCAGAAAGACCAGTTGGGAAGTTTCAAGAATTCTAGGAGGACTACAAGTGGCTTAAACTAAGATGATTTTGGTGATGAGATACACTTAGATGCAGAATATATTCCTATGGTGGAACAAGTAGAATTTGCTGATAAATTTGATGTGGAGTGTTAGGTAAAGAACCATATCAAAGATAGCTTCTAAGTGTCTGTCTTGAGCAACAGGGTGGGGCTGGGTAGGAAATTAAGAATCCATTGCTAAAACTTCGTGTTTGAGATGTTTCTTAGACATTCAAGTGAAGTGGTCAAAAAGACAGATATAAGGAGCTCAGCTGAAAAGTCAAGGCTGCTGCTGCTGCTGCTGCTAAGTCACTTCAGTCGTGTCTGACTCTGTGCGACCCCATAGATGGCGTAAGGCTAGGGATATTAATTTGGAACTAATCAACAAACTTTTAATGTTTTATATTTAAGGCTATCCTGTGAGTAATATTCTAAAAGTAAAAGTCACTCAGTCATGTCCAACTCTTTGCAACCCCATGGGCTAGGGCCTGCCAGGATCCTCTGTTCATATAATTCTCCAGGCAAGACTATTGGAGTGGTAACTGTTCACTTCTCCAGGGGATCTTCCCAACTCAGGGAGTGAACCCAGGTTTCCTGCTTTTCAGATGGATTCTTTACTGTCTGAGCCTCCAGGGAAGCCCAAGAATACTGGAGTGGGTAGCTGATCCCTTCTCCAGGGGATCTTCCTTGCCCAGGAATTGAACTGGGATCTCCTGCATTGCAGATGGGTTCTTTACTGGCTGAGCTACTAACGAAGCCCATTTAAGGCCATAGAGTGAAGGAAATCACCTGTGGTGTGAATGTTTATAAAGGTGGGGTTCACGAGTTAGTGTTGCTAACATCGACATGTAAGTTCTATCAGTATTCCTCTTCTGTTCTCAGTATTTCCCCCCTTACCTAAGAGACTTTGAGAAGGTTTTTGTGCCTTGCAAACAAGCGATCCCTGACAAAAAAGATCCATTGCCTTATCTGTATAAATGAGGTAGAGTTTTCAAACCGTGTACCATGGAGCCCAAGTTGTCACAGGGGCTTATGAGCAGGCTGTGTGTGGGTATGTGTGTGAGTATGGGTGTGCTTAGTCACTCAGTTGTATCCAACTCTTTGCAGCCCCAGGGACTTTGGCCCACCATGCTCCTCTGTCCATGGGATTTTCCAGGTAAGAATACTGGAGGGGGTTGCCCTTTTCTACTCATGGCCTTTGTTAGTAATTTTGCTATTTAAAAGATGAAAATTAAGCCTGCTCTTATACTGTATAACTCCACTGTGTAAACCCATTAATGTTTATCTTTTGTGATAGTACAACTTCAAGTTCTAAGGGCGGTCTGAAATCTTTCCCATATCACATGCCAGGGTACATGCTGGTCCTCATGGCCAGGTCATCACCAACCTCAAGCTTAGTTTCCTGATTCTTAGATTCTCAGAAGAGCTTGTCTAGTCAGTCACTCCCTGGTTCAATCGATGGGCAGGAGGGGGCATTTTTTTCTAAGAACACCAGCTTTCTCATCATTACTGTTTTGGCACCTATGCTCTTTTCCCTCTTTCTCTCTCTTCAGTTGTTGAGAAACACCAATATTTTGCTGAGGGAGCCTTATTTCAGTGGGGTCATGCCTCCAGGCAAGGGATTAGTGAGCTCAGGTGATCTCATCAGTCTCTTCCAGTTCAATAATTTTATAGCTGCACGAACTGGCAACTTGTTCTGGGCAGAGTTCAAATGGGCATCCATTAATAATTCTGGGAATGTCACATACTCACTGACAATAAATGTGAGGACCCCTTGACCAGCTGAAGTAATGGAATTAGCTGAGAAGAAGAAGGTAGTGGACTTTAGCTTCAGGTCATGTGTAATAGTCACAAGTCGGTAATTTATTAATTTATTCAAACATAGGATTATTTTCAACAAATAAGAGATCAAATAATTTACTACCTCTTCAAAGGCCCTCTTGAAGACATCTGGAGAAACTGGCATGAAGAAAAGGTGATGTCTAATTAACTGAGTAAAACCTAATGTTAAATCCAAACTGGAAAATTTTTAACACATTTTTACTTGGAAGACCAGTTTTAGGAAAAGCAGCTATTACATCTTGTTCCTTTTCTTGGAAAATAAAGTTCTAGAATTAATGTTACCAATTAAAATGACATATTTTTGTTATTATTTCAAATGTTCAATTTTAGCATTCCCAAGTTTAATAGGTCATAATTTCTTACAGGCTTCCTTAAACATGTGGTCTATAGTCTGAAAATCAGATCATGATCATAAATTTCTTTTTATTGTCTTTAAACATCATTAAATCCAACTCATTATTATAATAATAAAAAGGTATCATTTTAGTAGTTTTTTTAAAAACTGAAGATTATAAGACTCCTATAGAGGAAATACTTCAAGAAAATAAACCCCAGCAGCCTTCATTTTGAGCAGGAAAGGAAGCTCTGAGGAAGAAAGGCACCAGGCTCCTGGCTAGCAGTTTTCTACGTGTTCTTTGTGCTCCAGGGAGACCCTGTGTGACTGTGTTAAAAACTAAACAAAACCAAACCTTATCAAAAGGCAGGGAAATACCTTACTTTTCCTTCCCACTGCCACAAACTGTATGTCTTTCATAATTATATTTGTGTATAATGAAACAAAAAAACCACACGTAATTTGTTAACAACTGTGTTTTGTAAATAGCATACAGTGTACAGAATCTTACTCTGTTTTCAGTTTGGTTAAAAAAATATGCTTCTCCTGTAGAATTCCCTACCCTGTTTAATGGTATCATTCTCTAAGTCTTCCAGGCAAATAGAATACTAGAAGTCCCATTTTAAATGCCTTCCCCTCCCTCACTCCTCATGGTCCACTGGTCATGAGTTCCTGGAAATTCCATCTTCCTACCATGTTTCATTAGCTCTTCTCTTTTATCCATTCCCTCTGTAACAACCTGTTTGAAAACTTAGGGCCTCTATCTTGGGATACTGCTGTTGTCTCCTTAGATATTTTTCCAGCCTTCTAACTTGCCTTCACCCTTTGTACCACGACTTCCGCTCTTCCCCCAACCCTTAGCAAATCTATCTCCTGGACAGTCTACAGATAAATCTTTCTAAATTACAAATTATGATCATGTTAAGTACCCATTTAAAAATTTTCATTGACCTCCCTAATCCATGGAGGACAAAGTCCAGATCCCTACCCACTCTGGTAGTTCCTTCACCTGCTCTATTCCTGAGTGTTAGTCCTTCCAATATATTTTTCCGCCTCATTTTACAACTCCATGCTGCTCACTCTGCTACCTATCTTCCCATTCTAGCTGAAGGACTCCTGCTGCTGCTGCTGCTGCTAAGTCGCTTCAGTCGTGTCCGACTTTGTGCGACCCCATAGACGGCAGCCCACCAGGCTCCCCCGTCCCTGGGGTTCTCCAGGCAAGAATGCTGGAGTGGGTTGCCATTGCCTTCCTACTTATAGTTTAATACCCAGCTCAAATAGTTAATTTTTGGATCAACCTCACAACTTCCTGACTTGCCCTTTTAAATAGAGCTGGCCATTTCCTCTTTAGTGATACCAGTAAATCTAGAATTCATTGCTGTACTAAAATTTGTGTGTAGGAAGTAGGTCATTTCTATCTTCACATATCCTCCGTCTACCACTGGGCCTGGTATATGGGAGATGTTTTATACATTTTTATTGAGTAACAGGAAATCTAAGCTTATACTAGAATATAATTATTTATTCTTTTTAAGACAACTTTTATTCTTTTCTTCTGCTTCTAACAATATTAACAAACATTGTTAAAAATTCAGAAAAGATAGAGTTAATGGTTTAGTTTTCAATAGCCCTTGAGTACAAATTGAATCTAGAGGTTTTTGTGTTGTCTTGTAAGGCCCTTGTAGACTTCCTATCTCCTCTCACCAGGGATTCTGTCTTTCAGAATAAGTCTGAGGTCACTTATTACCATGGCTAACAGAGAGAGGACTCCAGTAACCAAGCCAGAACTCAGCTGTTGTCCCTACAATGAAATGCTACTTCAGATTGGAACCCTGTCCCAAGCTGCAGCCTCTATGATATCTTAGAGCCAGAAAGGCTGAAACTCAATTTTTCCCTCTCAGAACTGGAGATGCTAACATTCTGCCATCTTGCAATGCAGTTGGGAATGTAGACACTTGACTTCTGCATAGCAGAGCTGGTTGATTGTGGCATAACATGTCACACTTAGTTAAATGGTCTTATAGTTACATCTCTTTGCCGCATCTGATTTGAAATCTTAGAGCCCTGGATTCCTTTTTCTCTTATGGTGAATTATTTCTCAAGACACTATTGTCTACTCTTTTTGCAGTTGTTCACCCTCAACACTGTCTGCAATATGTATCTATGTCTAAATCCCAATAACATTTAAAATGCAAATTTACACTCCAGAAGGTGTCTTAGCACCCATGTAATAATGAATAATCATCTTTTACAACGGAACAAAATTAGACAGCATATTAAAAAGGAGAGACATAACTTTACTGACAAAAGTCCGTACAGTTGAAGCTATGGTTTTCCAGGTGGTCCTGTATGAATGTGAGAGTTGGTCCATAAAGAAGGCTGAACATTGAAGAATAGATGCCTTCAAACTGTGGTGCTAGAGAACTCTTGAGAGTCCCTTGGACAGCAAGGAGATCAAACTAGTCAGTCCTTAAGGAAATCAACCCTGAATATTCCTTGGAAGGACTAATGCTGAAGCTGAAACTCCCATATTTCGGCAGGCTGATGCGAAGAGCTGACTCATTGGAAAAGACCCTGATGTTCGGAAAGATTGAGGGCAGGAGGAAAATGGGGAGATAGAGGATAAGATGGTTGGATGGCATCACTGACTCAGTGGACACGAGTTTGAGCAAGCTCCTGGAGATAGCGAAGGACAGAGAAGCCTGGCGTGCTGCAGTCCATGGTGTCATAAAGAGTCAGACACAACTTAGCAACTGAACAGCAACAACAATAGAACAAAAAGTTAAAAAAAATGAATTCCACTCAATGAATGTACTAATTGTTTTTCCTAATTTGTACCATTAGCATTTGTTTCCCAGGTGGTTCAGTGGTAAAGAATCTACCTACAGTGCATAAGACAAGTATTCAGTCCTTGGGTCAAGAGAAGGAAATGGCTTCTCACTCCGTTCTTGCCTGGGAAGTCCCATGGACAGAGGAACGTGGCAGGCTACAGTCCATGGGGTTGAAGGAGGAAACAGACAGAGCTGGACTCCGTCTTAGGCCAGGCTGCGAACATTAGGCTACAAGCATGGTGACCTTCCCAATGGACTCTGAACTTTGTGCCCGGTGTCTATAGAAATGGCATACTAATGGAAAACCAGACCACCTGGATAAAAGAGCCTCAGGACTTGCACTTGGACTCTGTCACCTAAAAGTGAAAGTTAAAGTGAAGTCATGAAGTCGTGTCCGACTCTTTGTGACCCTATGGACTGTAGCCTACCAGGCTCCTCTGTCCATGGGATTTTCCAGGCAACAGTACTGGAGTGGCAACAGTACAGTACCCAGGTCTCCCGCATTGTAGACAGACGCTTTACCATCTGAGCCACCAGGGAAGTCACCTAAAAGAATATGCTAATTATCTCTGTAACAGAACAAAGTCGTAAATTCCATTATGTTTACTGGGATATGACCACAGGCCTATTGCTAAATGTCCACTGTTTAACTATCTAGGCTTATGGCACATGAATCATGGGTTAACTTTGATCATATCTCTCTTTTACCTTGTCCAGACTAGTTTCAAGGAATATGGGGAGGCGGATTTGAGTAAGCACACTTAGGGTATATAATGTTTTCACAAAAACTGGTCTGGGTTCTTGGCTATGAGGAGACTCTGCCTTGGGCCCACCATGTAATAAACTGCATTCCACTATCTGCACTGTCCTTCTGAGTGAGCTTATTTCCCGGAACACGTGGCTACAACAGGGTTGCAGAAGTCGGACATGACTTAGTGACTAAACACCACCACCATTAGCATTAGCTTTGTTGTCTTTAATCATAATAAATAACTTATCTGTATAAAAGACTAAGTTTATGGTTAATTTTGCCAGTTATGAAAAACCTCTGAAGTATAGTCAGTTGAGTTAGTGAGCCCTGATAGTTGATGTATAGTGTGGTTCCTGGTCTTCACAGAGTCTAAGTGCTCTCTTGCACAATAGGCCGGTGAATCTGAAAGATGAGGTGTTGAGACAAGGAATATGACTTTACCTGGAAAGCTGGCTGACTGAGAAGATGGTCTCAAAGTAAACATCTTGTTGGGATCTGGATGTCAGCATCTTTTATAGAGTTAGAGAGAGAGAAGCAACGAGGAACTAAAGTCCAAAGGCAGAATAGAGAGGGAGAGGCATTGGGGAAGTAAAGTGAGTAGAAAGGGAGATGCGGCAGGGAAGTAAAGCGAAAAGGTCTTCAGTCTTGCAAAACATCTCCTGGAAAGGGCCAGCCTTTGGAAAGGGTTTGTTAATCTCTTCCTTTTGTTGTAGCTATTCACAGGTGGCACTTCATGGCAAATAGATGGGAAAACAGTGGAAACAGTGAGAGACTTTATTTTTTTGGGCTCCAAAATCACTGCAGATGGTGATAGCAGCCATGAAATTAAAAGATGCCTGCTTCTTGGAAGAAAAGTTATTAACTTTTTTATCAACTTAACCTAGACAGTATATTAAAAAGCAGAGACATTACTTTGCCAACCAATTTCCATCTAGTCAAAGCTATGGTTTTTCCAGTAGTCGTGTATGGATGTGAGAGTTGGACTATGAAGAAAGCTGAGCACCAAAGAATTGATGCTTTTGAACAGTGGTGTTGGAGAAGACTCTTGAGAGTCCCTTGGACTGCAAGGAGATCCAGCCAGTCCATCCTAAAGGAAATCAGTCCTGAATACTCTTTGGAAGGACTGATATTGAAGCTGAAACTCCAATACTTTGGTGACCTGATGTAAGGAGCTGACTCATTGGAAAAGACTGATGCTGGGAAAGATTGAAGGCAGGAGGAGAAGGGGAAGACAGAGGATGACATGGTTGGATGGCATCACTACTCAATGGACATGAATTTGAGCAAGCTCCAGGAGATGGTAAAGGACTGGGTAGCCTGTCGTGCTTCAGTCCATGGAGTTGCACAGAGTTGGACATGGCTGAGTAACTGAACTGACTGAACTGATTCACAGGTGGGCAGAGTCAGAGTATCTCTCTATGAGCTGAACAAAGGCACTTTAGTCTAACAGTCAGGCAGAGAGGCAGGGTCCTCTTTGGCAGGACATTATGTATGACTGTAATACTAGAAGCAATGAAAAGCAACTCAAAGAAATAGTTTTCAATATGGAGTCGAATTGACAACACTTTGGCCAATGTATTAAAGTTAAACTGAGTTTTACCTAACTCAAATGTAGAAAATTGAACTTACCTTTTTTCCTGGAAAGCCTGAGTTTTATTTTGCCTGGGTGTGTATCTGAACTTATTCTGCTGCTTTACTTGTATATTCATAATCCATGTGGTTTTTGAGATGGGTGTTGTATGAATAACATCCAGTTACAGGAAAAGAAGTTTCTTTAACAACAATCATAAACACTGGATATACTTGTGTGGTAGATTTAGATAACTTAAATTTTTTTTAATTAAAAAAATTATATATAGTTATATATATAGGTATAGTTGATTTATAATGTTAATTACTGCTGTACAGCAACATGATTCAGTTATACAAATATATACATTCTTCTTTAAAAATATTGTTTTCCATTATGGTTTATCATAGGATATTGAATATAGTTCTGTGCTATAGAGTAGAACCTTGTTGTTTATTCATTCTATATATAAAAACTTGCATCTTTTAATCCCACTCTCCCACTTCATCCCTCCCTCTACTCTCTCCCACTTGGCAATTACCAGCCTGTTCTCTATGTCTGAGTCTGTTTCATAGATAGGTTCATTTCTGTCATAATTTAGATTCCACATACAAGTGATATCATATGATACTTGTCTTTCTCTTTCTGACTTACCTCACTTAGTATATAATCTCTAGTTATATCCATGTTGCTGCAAAGGTATCACTTTTTTCTTTTTTTATGGCTGAGTAGTATTCCATTGTATGTAAGTACCATATCTTCTTATCCATTCATCTAGTTGTTTCCATGTTTTGGCTATTGTGAATAGTGTGGCAATTAATACTGTGGTGCACGTATCTTTTTGAGTTATAGTTTTATCTGGATATATGCCAGGAATGGGATTGCTGGGTAATATGGTAATTCTATTTTTAGTTTTCTGAGGGACCTCCATATTATTTGTCACAGTGGCTGCACCAACTTACATTCCCACCAACAGTGGAGGAGGGTTCCCTTTTCTCCACACCCTCTCCAGCTTTTGCTATCAGTAGAGGTTTTAATGACGGCCATTCTGACTGGTGTCAGGTGGTACTTCACTGTAATTTTGATTTCATCTCTCATAATTAGCGATGTTGAGCATCATTTCATGTACCTATTGGCCATCAGATAGTATCTTTTTTCATGGCTTATGATAACTTTTAAGGAGTATCAGGGACTGATATTTTAAGGCCTTTTATTATTTATAATGTTATGTAGTCTGATAATCAGACGTGATTATTTTGTTATGCTCAGCTTTACTGAACATATAGAATGTGCTAAAGATTAATTTCTCACTCTGAATCAAATCTGAAAGGAAATACACACATTTCAAACACCACCCATAAACAAAGAGATATGTTAAGATCCTCAAGTGGTCATTTTATTAAACAAATACAAATTTGAAGTGTTTATGATAAAATATATCAATATTTGATAAAAATGTGTATAAGCAGCAATTCTACAACTGAGAAGACATCTCAGTTTTATTAATTTTGGTGACATCTTCCCAACCATGTCTAATCTTCAGTATCTTCTTCCTCAAGCATGGCAGGAGTAGTATGACTTTGCATATCAGGACAATAATTGGAAGGAAAACGGCTATTATAAAAGTT
This sequence comes from Oryx dammah, assembly GCF_014754425.2. Lineage (NCBI taxonomy): Eukaryota > Metazoa > Chordata > Mammalia > Artiodactyla > Bovidae > Oryx > Oryx dammah. The sequence continues at coordinate 74,644,523 of NW_024070202.1, read as the reverse complement.
GGAGGTGTATGCCATACAAATTGTTTTATATCTACCCATTTATTCCAGGCAAAAATCAATGCATGTATTGTACCCAGCAGAAGGGAAACAATTCCTAGCTTGCTCTGCAAAAGAGAAAAAGAATTATCTTGGTGAGAATGGTTCATTAAGAGTTTATTTCATCCTATATCATCTAGAGCTGTTATGTTGCTTAGAAATTCTTCCGTTCATCTGTTATTGTCCACTCGTCTCTTTTCACTCTTTCTACATGTGGGTAATGCCTTTGTCTCCAGGCTATTTGAGAAAATTTACAACTATTCTCCTTTTGGTCTCAGGTAATCAGTAACACTGTCCTCCCTTTCTCCATACCTTGTTTTTCTCTCTTATGATATTTGTTTTATGATGCTCTATCCCCTGTGTATTTGCCTTAATTCTGCTTAATAAGAGACGTCTAAACTCAGAAACTCTGTCTTATCATCACAGGATCCCTGTAGAATCAACACAATGATTTGCACATTTTCGGTTCTCAATAAATATTGGTAGGTTGACTGAAGATCAGTGCAAAACCAACTTATACTAGTGATTTTTACCAGTTATGAAGGCAACTAAAGTGATTCAGTTTGAGCAAACCCCAAGAGATGATGAGGGACAGGGAAGCTTACAGGCTGCCGTACATGGGGTCATGAAGAGTCAGACATGACTTGGCTACTGAACAACAACAACAACAAAGTTATTGACTATGATTTTGGTATATTCATACTAAAGTGAATGATCTTGGCCTTTGTCTAAAAAATCAAACATTTTTGATAAAGTGGAAAAACACTAACAATTATCTCAATGTTTGAATAAAACAGAGATATGTAGATGTAGACGTGAAGAAAAACTTTAGCTTGCACTGGGATACTTGGCACCATCCAGATAAAGTTATAAAAACAGTTGTTCACCTATGTAGTTTTATGGTATTCTGACAATAGTTCTTCTAGATATCTTTTGACTTCTATTCACATTATGGGAAATATTCACTAAACTGCTAGAATGAATCCAACTCACAATTATTCAGCAGTGAATAAGCCCCAGTGAATACAATCAAATAGCTAAATTTATGATTTTAGATGTAAATGTCCAAGGTAAATCATAGAGTAATCAGTTCTTGGATTGTTAATGAAAAGTTTCTAGGTTATTAATTAAAAAATATATGTAGTTCGTTGAAGATTAATTTACTAAATTTGTATTGTGTACATATTATGGGCTAAGTTGGAGAAGGCAATGGCACCCCACTCCAGTACTCTTGCCTGGGAAAATCCCATGGATGGAGGAGCCTGGTAGGCTGCAGTCCATGGGGTCCCTAAGAGTCGGACACGACTGAGCAACTTCACTTTCACTTTTCACTTTCATCCATTGGAGAAGGAAATGGCGACCCACTCCAGGGTTCTTGCCTGGAGAATCCCAGGGACGGGGGAGAATGGTGGCCTGCTGTCTATGGGGTCGCAGAGAGTCAGACACGACTGAACTGACTTAGCAGCAGCAGCAGTATGGGCTAGATATACTACCTTGAGTGGAATGGGATGGGTTGTCAAGACATAGTGCTTGACTTTGTAATTAAATATGTAAAGTGACGCACAGCATATGTGTGACGGGCAGAGCAGTGTAAGAAGAAAGTTATTTAATGAGGAATAGACTATAGGCTATTATTTAATGGCTATCAAGCTAAACCCACAAAATCAGCAATTATTGTGCTTGGAAAACATGGCACCATCTCTAAACCACATTTGAATAATTCAGAGGGAGACATTCTTTCCAGCTTAATCAGATGATTAAGGAGTCTGTTGGAGTATATGCATGGATGTGTAGAAAGGACAGTGAGGATTAGCTGACTTTGTGAGATTTCTAAAGATGTCCACTCATAAAAGATAGAACATTGTGGTTTAGCATCTTGGCAGTGCTTAGGAATGAATTAAGCTCAGCCTTTTGAATATTGTCAGACATGGATCCCCTTGTGAATTCTGGCACATTGTTCTTTTTAGGGTATAATCTACCACTAGCAAGTTAACCTCGGTCAATTTGAGATAATTTTGAATTCCAAGAATATTGAGAAACTTCAAGTGAGTAAGTTACAAAAAATTAACTTGGAAAAAGAAGCCTTTAAAATAAGATACTAGAATAGATAAAATTCCATAGTTTGGTAGATAAAACTCCATAGTTCAAGGAGGATAGCACAAAGCCATGTAACTTAAAAGGCATGAATAAAGTCAGAGACAGACAATTTTTTTTCTTCTATTTTTGGAGAACTAAGTAAACAATATTGAATTTCTAAAACATCAAATTTGTTGTTGTTAAACAGATAGCAAATGGTCTAATGAGTTTCAAATGTTAGAAATAATATTTTTCTTTGAGTAATGCCTTTTGTATGTGTCTAAAAAACATTTCCCGTATGTATAAGCAAGAGGGAAAATGACAGAAGAGCACATTTTTAATTGGAACAAGTGTGAGATCTTCGTTATTGGAAAACCATGTTATTTTTTATGGGTTAAAGTTGATATGCGTGCATGCCAAGTCACTTCAGTCATGTCCAACTCTTTGCTACTCTATGGACTGTAGCCTGCTAGGCTCCTCTGTCCATGGGATTCTCCAGGCAAGGATACTGGAGTGGATTGCCATGCCCTCCTCCAGGGGATCTTCCCGACCCAGGGATCGACCAAGACTGAACCCGGTCTCTCATGTCTCCTTGTCATTGGCAGGTGGGTTCTTTACCACTAGTGCCACCTGGGAAGCCTATACATTAAAGTCTACACACTGGATGACATTATAAGCACAAAAAGATTTACCTTGCTGAGGATTCAGAGTTATTTTGTATATAATTTACCTGAATATAGTGAAATTCTCTCCACGTCAGAGAATCACTCACAGATGGAATAGATGTCACAGCCAACAGAGCTAGTATTGCAAGTGCCACGATTCCCAGTGACACATAAATTTCCATTCTCCAAACGTCATGTTCAATCCAGGCATCTTCGTTATTTTGCTGGACCTAACAGAGGGTGAAAAGGGGAAGGAAAATATGCAAACAACACTTGTTTCCAATGTAAGAACCTCCTGCTATGCTCCCTCTACTGTGGAGGACCTGATAACTAGCTGCACTTAGTTGCTCAGTCATGTCCGACTGTTTTCGATCTCAAGGACTGTAGCCCACCAGGCTCCTCTGTCCCTGGGGATTGGAGTGGGTTGCCATGCCCTCCTTCAGGGGATCTTCCCAACCCAGGGACTGAACCAAGCTCTCCCGCATTGCAAGCAGATTCTTTACCGTCTGTGCCACCAGAGAAGCCCCCTGATAACTAGGGGCCTCCACAAATTTATGATGGTATTTTTTGCATTTCTCTAAGAGAAATGACATAGGCACTATTAACCTCCTTCTTTGAATGCAACATTTATATAATCTGTTTTATGAATTTATATAATAGCTAATGGTTAGAATTGTCATATGTGGTAAAGAAGCAGAAAATTCTGAGTTACCATTAAAAATAAACCTTCTGAGGGTGGTAGAAGATTGAAATATGGCTCTGTCCATGAACAAAACATTTATGTTGTTAAAGTTCTAGCTTACTATTTTCAGCTTAAAAAACATTCCTCACGTAGAATTATACAACTGAGCCTAGTAAAGAGTTATAAAAAAATTTTTTTTTTTAGAACAGAGTACTTTCTCAACACAGGGTTTCAACAGAGGTTTGGGGTACTGATATTAAAATAAGAAAGAGTTGATTTGTTAGGAGACTTGGACTTTTTAGTTTAATGGTCAGCCATGTCATCCTACCTGTTGATATGCCCAGTTCAGCAACTTATATCTGTAGGATCGCCTCATTGGATAGGATAAACTGTAAATTGCATGAAGTACAGCAAAAAAGAAACTGAGAAGACCAAACTGCTTTCTTGTTACCATCCATCTATCCAACCAGTGTGGGAATTTCTTATACTTAGTTCCATTATGAAGCTGCACAACTGCTGCTATCACACCTGGCAAATAAACCAGTGCCAAGAGGGTGATGGAAACCATTGGCAAGACTTTGTTGATGACCAGGATTGGAATTTTATAAAAATACTGTTGATGGGAAGTCACAAAAGGGTGAATTATTTCCCTCAGAAGAGTGTAGAGAAAAGTCAGAGATGATACAATAGCAGCGATTTTAATTGGCAAGCGCCACTTTGGAAAGAGTTTCTGTTTTTGCTGAAGCTCTGGGGGGCAATCAAATTCATCAAAACAGGTTGTTTGGTGCAAGTGCAAAAGCACAGGTCTTTTCAGCATGCTGATCTCTTCTGAGTCTTTATTCTACAAAGGAAAGAAAATAAACATCTTAAAATTGAACAAACAATGGGATGTCTCTCAAACTAATTACTTGCTGTTCATTGTGCTTATCAGTAAAAAAGGACATTTAGAACCCTACTTTCGGATCCTGATTAACGGAAGATGGCATACTCTATGTGGCAATGATCAAAGGTGCACTTAGATATCCTATCTTTGTTGGCTGCTGCTGCTGCTGCTAAGTTGCTTCAGTCGTGTCCGACTCTGTGTGACCCCATAGACGGCAGCCCACCAGGCTCCTCTGTCCCTGGGATTCTCCAGGCAAGAATACTGGAGTGGGTTGCCATTTCCTTCTTCAATGCATGAAAGCATGCTAAGTCGCTTCAGTTGTGTCCAACTCTGTGCGACCCAATGGACAGCAGCCCACCAGGCTCCTCTACCCACAGGATTCTCCAGGCAAGAATACTGGAGTGGGTTGCCATTTCCTTCTCTTTGTTGGGGTTCTCCATAATTTCTGTTACTCATTTTTCTTTAAGTCAGAAGAAATATATGCTTCAGATACGTTCGCTAGATCTCAGACCACTGTGTTTCTATCTTGAAAGCATAAAAGAATGAAATAATGCAACTGGGAAACAAAAACTGAAAAACTAGAAAAAAAATCCAGTAATCCTTGGTAAAAATAATAACACATAAATTGTAATAGTCATATTTGTTTTATAATTTTTTTGGACAACTCTCTGTGAAGATCTGAAGAATGAATTCTTCATTCATTCAAGTACAAAGGACCAGGAATAATACAGTCATTACTATTAGAAAAAAACACATAATTTGCATCATGTAGTCTTTTCAAAAAATGTTATTATTGGAGTATGGTTGATTTACAATGCTGTGTTAGTTTCTGCTGTACAGCAAAGTGAATCAGTTATACATATACATATATCCACTCTTTTTTAGATTCTTTCCCCAGATAGGTCATTACAGAGTATTGACTACAGTTCTCTACGGTGTACAGTAGGTGTTTATTAGTTATCTGTTTTATATTTGGTGGTGTATATATATGTCAAGCCCAGTCTCCCAATTTATCCCTCTCCCCCATCCCATAGACTTATATTCACAAAATATTTCATTTTTATAAATACTAACAGATAAATTGTTAAATGGTACAAAGACTATGTAAGGAGTTAAATCCCACAAGGATGATCTATTTCCTGAGAAAGTTCTATTTCTTTACCCAGTTGCATTTATAGGTAGTCAACGATTCAAAAATTTGCATTGAGTAGTTTGTCACTTCCACAACTGACTGATATAACAGCAAATAAAAAAAAATAGGAACTTATATTCAGTGTTTTATATTGTGTTACTTTATGAATAAATTTCTCACTCAGTATGTTATTTCTAATTTCTTATAGCTCTATATGCAGACCTATAACATTTTAATGCTCAAAATGACATTAGTGATTATCTTATTTCCTCACTTTCTGCAGAGTAACTTTAATTCATATAGTTCTGTATCACTTCTCATGTTTAAAAATGACCTCTTGCCATTTGACTTTTACTTTCAGTAATAAATCACTGCTAAATCCAGTAATTTTTCCAATTACTCCATTTAGAAGGGAGCTGAATGTGATATAGATTCTGCCATCTCTGCATGTTAAAGTAGTCCACTGAGATCAATTTTGTGGTTAAGGGTGAAGAATTATGGGACAGCAAGCAAGACAGTTCACTTGAAAAATGAAAATGATTTTTATGTACATTTTAGACAGGATCTACTTATACTACTTAATTTTTTCTATTAAGATAACTAAGATAAAATAAATACTTTTGGTTAAAACTGTAATTGATATCAGTTGGAAAGGTAAAAAGTTTGGAACCAATATTTTCCACCACTCATTAAGTCAGATAAGTTAGTAAAAAGCATTTAATCTTGATGTGGGGTAAAAGTGTGACAGATGATTCTTATTCCAAAATTGAATTTATTTGGTTAAATAGTGAATCGTCAATTAACTTGATGATCTCTTGGTAAGATGCCATGTGCCTATGAAAAAGCACACTTGTGAAACTAGTGTTATATGGGCATTGATGACTTGTTCAAAAACCTTAAACCCAAAGAATGTTAGAAAGAATTGCAAAGGCCTTGGAGATGATCTGGTCCAACTCTCTCACTTTATAGATAAACCAAGACCCAGGATTTTCAGCGACTTATTCAAGGTTATTTGGCTAAGTTCATGACCATCAAGGTACAACTTCTCTTATAGCCCACAGTGCCCTTTACCCACCACAATATCAGTACCAGGAATCAAAGCAAACAGTGAAAGTCACTTTTTTATAACATTAGGAGATACTGAACAGCATTTGAATTATTTATAGATTTTAATTATTATTTTACCAAATAATCATCTTCTTCTAGATTTCTCCTAGGCTTCATTTTCCAAAGTTCTTCTTGGTTTGTGATGTCTTGTCTGCTCTCCATTAATTCTATAAAATAGTATGGCTTCAGCCACCTATGAAAATAAAAATTACTGTCTTCATCTTTATGCTATTTATGATAATAATGTTTGATAGGGAAATATGAAAAATTAACTCATCTGAGGGCTAATGTGAGAAAATACAGTTTAAAATACAGTGACTGAGTGACTCATTTAACCTTATATTATAATCTGTAAAAATTCGAACAAGAGCTCTTGGGTCAATAGTGAGTGTATTTCTTTGTCCAGCTATCAGTGCAATGAATGACCCAAGTATCTATATGGAATTCAAAGAGTCAGATGTTGCCTTTTATTTTAGGAGACTTTAACTTCAGGTGTTCATTTGGAGGAAAGTCAACTCCCCTCAAAGATAAATAGAATTGGGAATGCAGTTTTTCAAGAGTAACAATATTGTCAGTGGTGGTTAGAGTTTGATGATATAAGATTAAACTTCAGGAAGCTGTGTTTTAATAGACTTTTGGGGTTGACATGAATCTGAAACAATAGTGAAGTGATTTTATGGGGATATGTATTCTTAGTTTCAGAAAACAAACAGAATAGACAGTCTAGTAAGGTGAACCCTAATAGCACCATGAAGGACTGAAATGTTGTATATACAGAGTGCCATTTTCCCATCAGAGTTACAGACGTGGTTTTGTTGGTAAGACATGCATTTCTAGTATTTTTCCAGTGGGGTTGTTGAGATGTATTCAATCACTGACATGCCCACTCTCCTGGTTAGCCCCAAGGAAATTATTTTGTCACACTTCCTACCAGATAAAAGATACCTAATGAATTATGGATGGAGGTTTGTGACAATGTAAGGAGACAGGGAGCAAGACCATCTCCAAGAAAAAGAAATGCAAAACAGCAAAATAGCTATCTGAGGAGGCTACAAACGGCTGTGAAAAGAAGAGAAGCAAAAAGCGAAGGAGAAAAGGAAAGATATACCCATTTGAATGCAGAGTTCCAAAGAATAGCAAGGAGAGATAAGAAAGCCTTCCTCAGTAATCAGTGCAAAGAAATAGAAGAAAATAATAGAATGGGAAAGACTAGAGATCTCTTCAAGAAAATTAGAGATAGCAAAGGAACATTTCATGCAAAGATGGGCTCAATAAAGGACAGAAATGGTATGGATCTAACAGAAGCAGAAGGTATTAAGAAGAAGTGGCAAGAATACACAGAAGAACTGTACAAAAAAGAGCTTCATGACCCAGATAATCACGATGGTGTGATCACTCACCTAGAGCTAGACATCCTGGAATGTGAAGTCAAGTGGGCCTTAGGAAGCATCACTATAAACAAGCTAGTGGAGGTGGTGGAATTCTAGTTGGGCTATTTCAAATCCTAAAAGATGATGCTGCAAAAGTGTTGCACTCAATATGCCAGCAAATTTGGAAAACTCAGCAGTGGCCACAGGACTGGAAAAGCTCAGTGTTCATTCCAATCTCAAAGAAAAGCAATGCCAAAGAATGCTCAAACTAACTGCACAATTGCACTCATCTCACATGCACCTAGAGTAATGCTCAAAATTCTCCAAGCCAGACTTCAACAATACATGAACTATGAACTTCCAGATGTTCAAGCTGGTTGTAAAAAAGGCAGAGGAACCAGAGATCAAATTACCAACATCTGCTGAATCATTGTAAAAGCAAGAGAGTTCCAGAAAAGCATTTATTTCTGCTTTATTGACTATGCCAAAGCCTTTGACTGTGTGGACCACAGCAAACTCTGAAATATTCTGAAAGAAATGGGAATGAATACCAGACCACCTGACCTGCCTCTTGAGAAACCTGCATGCAGGTCAGGAAGCAACAGTTAGAACTGGACGTGGAACTACAGACTGGTTCCAAATCGGGAAAGGAGTATGTCAAGGCTGTATATTGTCACCCTGCTTATTTAACTTATATGCAGAGTACATCAGGAGAAAGCCCGGGCTGGATGAAGCACCAACTGGAATCAAGATTGCCCAGAGAAATACCAATAACCTCAGATATGCAGATGACACCACCCTTATGGCAGAAAGCGGAGAACTAAAGAAACTTGATGAAAGTGAAAGAGGAGAGTGAAAAAGTTGGCTTATAGCTCAACATTGAGAAAACTAAGATCATGGCATCTGGTCCCATCACTTCATGGCAAATAGATGGGGAAACAGTGGAAAGAGTGGCAGACTTTATTTTTTGGGGGGCTCCAAAATCACTGCAGATGGTGACTGCAGCCATGAAATTAAAAGACTCTTCCTCCTTGGAAGGAAAATTATGACCAACCTAGACAGCATATTAAAAAGCAGAGACATTACTTTGCCAACAAAGGTCTGTCTAGCCAAGGCTATGGTTTTTCCAGTAGTCATGTATGGATGTGAGAGTTGAACTATAAGGAAAGCTGAGCACCGAGGAATTGATGCTTTTGAACTATGGTGTTGGAGAAGACTCTTGAGAGTCCCTTGGACTGCAAGGAGATCAAACCAGTCCATCCTAAAGGAGGCCAGTCCTGGGTATTCATTGGAAGGACTGATGCTGAGGCTGAAACTCCAATACTTTGGCCACCTCATGCGAAGAGTTGACTCATTGGAAAAGACCCTGATCCTGGGAAAGATTGAAGGCAAGAGGAGAAGGGGAGGACAGAGGATGAGATGGTTGAATGGTATCATCGACTCAATGGACATGAGTCTGAGTAAACTCCAGGAGCTGGTGATGGACCAGAAGGCCTGGTGTGCTGCAGCCCATGGGGTCTGAACTGAACTGAACTTTCTTTAACGCTTTGCAGATCTTCACCTGGGCTTGGTGTAGCATTTTTTAGGAAAGGGAAACATATGATGTCACAATATTATTCACTGTTTTATTAGTTCTAAATTTATTCCCATAGGAATGCATCACCAATTTGTCCATTATGAAATTCAATAAGAAAACAGATTATCTATACAACCATTTGACTGATAGAAACATTCCAAGTGTTTCTGAATTTTGTTTTTGTTGTTTAGTTGCTAAGTCATGGCTGACTCTTTTGTGACCCCATGGACTACAGCCTTCTAGGCTCATCTGTTCATGGGATTTTAGACCACTTGTCATACTTTATTAAGTGGAAGGTTGTTTCCAGTAGTTTAAAACACATCAAAACATTCTCCAACTTAAAAAAAAAAATTTGTTTTCATTTTTTAGCTGTGCTGGGCAGCATGTGGGATCTTAGTTCCCCAACCAGGGATCAAACTTGCATCCCCTGCATTGGAAACACAGAGTCTTAACCACTGGACCACTGGGGAGGTCCCCATTTTCTAACTTTTAGAGGTTTGAGCTTCACAAAGAATAAAGAGGAGCCATCTTTACATAATGCCAACATGTGCCTTTGTTGAAGTGCTCTGAGAACATTTTCCATGTTTCTTGTTTCAAAATTTCACAATATTCCTGCTAAAATTATTTGTTTTGGTCTACCCACATTTTTTTTCCCACTTATTTTTATGATCTAAAACATATCTCCTATGCAAAGAAATGCCCTCTTTTGGCCACAGACGTGGGCATGTGACTCAGTCTTGACTAATGACAGTTCTCTATTCTGTTCATCACACTGATTATTTGGGGGATGGTACACATCTCTATTTGAGCCAAATAGAGTCCTTCTCTGATATATTTATACTTAGAAGTGGAAGATAAATACAAGATGTCTTTAACATTTTGTTATATGGGGATGATACAAGCCTCCATGCCTTCTTCTGCATGCTGAAAGGAGGAAGGTCTCTTCAACAGGACAGAAGAAAGCCAACACACAGGAGCCTAGGCAACAAATGGGGACAGACACAGAAGAGTCCTGGCATATTCAAGTATTTAGAGTCTCTGAAACCAGATTCTGAATTGTTTGGTTACACAAGCCAATATATTACCTATTTTGCTTGTTAGTTTGAGTTGGGTGTGTATCATTGGCAGTTGAAAGAGTTTCTAGTACAGCATAGGCCAATCATCAAGCATCTATGAATGCAAACCTATGACCGATAATAAGGAGGAAAAGGAGAAAAGAGATTTCATGTCTGCTCTGGAGCAATTTATAGTCTATTTCCTTAAGAAGTATTATTCCAAACCATTTGGTGATCTAACCAACATTATAATTGTGGTAATTTGGGAGTTTGTATGTGACTAGGAATACAAGTTCTATCTATTGTAATCAAAGACAAATAATTCATATGTTTAGAAGATGTTTTTTTCAGGATGGTAAAGATTGTAACATACAAATCTATCCTTATTCAATATTAAGTTGTTAATCATATTGTGAACAAGGTAGGCAGTGGGAATATAAAGTTAAATGAGATGGAGACTCTGCCTTCAAAAACCTCAAAGTTTAGGAGACAAGGCAGACATTTCAAGAACTGACTACATGGTAGTGCAGTGTTTCGGAAAGGAAGACAGAATTTTATGGACAGAAGGAGGCATGAGCAGGGTGAAGGCCGTCATCTGGCCCTGGCCCTGGGGCATCTAGCAAGCTGTTAGAATTTGCTGATTGAGGGCCACTGGGTACAGAATCTGAGTGAAAAGCCGGAGTGGCCCTGTGGAGGTATCCAACCATTCATCTGTGTGGTAAAAAGACCATGCGGAAGAGCAAAGGAAAAACCCCAGGCAGCAAGGGAGCTTGTTAACTGTGTCGCCCACAGTCCACTTTGTGCCCTGAAGCCAAGAAAATAAAATATCAGTCAAATAAAATATGTTGGTTTCCCTCACACATTAACCAAATATATAATTTAAGTTCTACAATAAAATTTTTTCATCAACAAAAACAACAGGAAACAGCACAGTATTCAGATGTTAGGAACTCCAGAATTTGATCCATTAAAACCCAAAGTGTATTTCATCTCCATTAAAACCCAAAGCCTATTTCTGATGTGACTGTTCCATTTTGCTGTACCAGGACCTGATGTTCCTGCTAAATATTGACACAGCCCGATTGACTTATGTTAATGTCAAAGAATTTAGAATATGAAGAAACTCAATGACTGGGATACATCGTGAGTTTCGTTGCATTTCCAAACCTTCTATCTATACTTTCAACTGCAAACTACCACATTTAACCATGTGAACAGGAGATATTTTTCTTCACTGGGCCGTGTTGTTAGGCATGTGCTTAACATTCTGTGCTAAATGAGCGAACTTTTATTAAATGAAGAAGAAAAAATTTTTAAACAAAAAAAGAACAGAGCCGGCAATTTGGAAGTGTTGGTAAATTTTATGTCTACAAACTTCTTCCAGTGGTTTTGACCTCTGACAAATATAAAGCCTTGATTGACTGGAGGGAATTTGAACCCCAACGCAGTTCCTGAGAGTCAGACTAATGTTCCCAGGACTTAAAATAAAAGCTTTCTGTTACGGGAACCCTGAAGACAAGTTGCACGATTTTAAATGCTGTGTACCAATCATTCATCAATGCTATACAAACTCGTGACGCTTTTGCCAAGTTGGAAAACTTGCCATCAGAGCCCGACCTTAGCACAAACTTAACAACCCATCATATCCCCTGAGTCCCCAGCGAGAAGGTTCTTCTGTGAGTCCCTGTCTGCCAGCTCCTGGACCGGCCTCAATGGAGCTGTGTGCTCTGCGGAGAGTTCGCTGGAAGGCAGCGTCTCCCGAAGCGGCGCACAAGAGGCAAATTGAGCTGTGCTCGCCCGCAAGCGCCGGCGCCCGAGTCCTGGGACGGATCGCAACCCGCTACACCCCTCCCGAAGCTGGGAGCCGGCGCCCGGCCTCGCAGGGACACCCAGAGGCAGGGAGCAAGGCGAACCAGAACAATTCAAGGGACTCACCCGCTTCTCGGCGTGACCTGATGGTAAGTTGCGGCCGCAGGGCCAGCCCGGAGGTGCCAGTCAGCCCCACGCGGCGCCAGTGCCTCCAGAGAGCTTGCCTATGCTCCCGGGGCAGACCCCGCCTCCTTGTCAATTGCCCGTCCAGCGCCACCTGCCGGTGCCCGGCGTCGCCAGGCTCCTGCTTGACTGGACAGTCCTGGGAGGTCCCAGAGCCCATCTTAGGTTTTTCCCCTACCGAGGCATTCGACCACTCCCGATTTTCTTTCAGAGAGCCGGGTCCTCTGCCTGAGGTCGACTCCGCGCCCTCTCGATCCTCGATTTTCTTTCCTTTTCTTTACTTTCCTTCTCTCCCTCCGTCCCTCTCTCCCTTCCTTCTCCTCGGCTTTCTTTAATCTCCTAACTATTCAGCATTCATACAGTTCTTTAAAGCAGTGGTTCTCAGACTCTAACATGAATCCCCCGGCTGTATGCGCCCGCGCCCGCGCCCGCGCCCGCATGCAGGTTCAGTAGCTCAATCGTGTCCAGCTCAGCCTGCTGCTGCCGCTGCTAAGTCACTTCAGTCATGTCCGACTCTGTGTGACCCCATAGACGGCAGCCCACCAGGCTTCCCCGTCCCTGGGATTCTCCAGGCAAGAACACTGGAGTGGGTTGCCAATTCCTTCTCCAATGCATGAAAGTGAAAAGTGAAAGGGAAGTCGCTCAGTCGTGTCTGACTCTTCGCGACCCCATGGACCTGCTAGGTTCCTCTATTAGTGGAATTTTCCAGGTAAGAATGCTGGAGTGCCATTTCTTTCTCCAAGGATCTTCCCTATCCAGGGATCAAACCCACGTCTCTGGAGTCTCCTGCATTGGCAGGCAGATTCTTTACCACTGAGCCACCTGGGAAGTCATGCATCTCCTGTAGGGCTTATTAAAACACCGATTTGTGTCCACGCCCACCCTTCCTCCTTCCCCTCCCTCTGCTGTTTCTTTTCTTCTGTAGTCGGTGTGGGATGGGGCATGAGATTCTCCAGTTCCCAGTAATGCTTAAGCACTCTCAAATCACATTGTGAGATGGACTGCTTTAGAGCTTAGCTAGCTTATCTTAAACTTCACAGCAAATTTTTGAAGTGGTTGTAATATACAATTGACAAATCTGAATCCGAGTCTCTTTTGCCCTCTAAATTGTTGATATCTTGTACCCTAAACCGCACAAACCCTGCCCCCTAGCTAAATAAACCTTTAAACCACACGCATTTACTTCTTCCCTTCCCCACCTCAGATATTCAAGCCACCTTCCCTTCCCTTGACCCAATCAAGCACTCCGAGCCTAATGCAGAGTTACCGTCACTGTTTAAAAGTTTAAGGCTGTAATTAAAATATGACGGTATGGAGAAAGAGCAAATGTGAGCCCGGGATTTACTCCTCTTCCGGATAGAGTGTCTCAGACCTGATTGCAACATTTGAGGGTTTGGTGTACAACATCCCTAGAACTAATCTGATTAGTAAAAGTAAAGGAAAATAAACTCTCAACCACATTTTCCTAGATTGTCCTTTACTCGTTCGTACCTAGGGCGCCTAGGACTGTTCATATTTTACTATGTAATTTTCTGGAGTCATTAACTGTCCACAGGGTGGTGGTAAAACCCTCTGAAGGTTACTGTTACCAAGGACTGACGCCTTGTGGTAGAAATAGAATGTTACACTTTTTATTTGTAGCGAAACTAGAAAATAATCGTTTTTAAAAGTTTTAGAAAAAACTATACATGTGTTTGTAGCACAGATATTAAAAAATTAAGACAAATTGCTAAATGTCTAAGAATTGTTGAATTTTAAAAACAATGATAGGTCTTAAATCGTCAAACAAAGCAGTATGCTTTTAAGATTCACTTAAAAGGGCATTCACTTTTTCCTAATTTATTTTGCATGTGATGAGGGCAAGGACGTTAATATATTAGTGTAAATTGGCTAATTATAGCAAGATCCACTTAAAACTTCCTTTTCTTTTTAATTAAAACATTTGGCATCAAGCCCGAAATACTTTTGCTTTACAATTATACCAAAAATTTTATTTCCATACTTCTAAAAAACTTTTTGTTCAGTTTTTAAATGTACTGAATAAATGTAGTACGTTTCAAAGTAAAATGATTGAAAATGTGAAGTTGTTTATTAATTGATTTGTATAGTTATAAAGGCAATACTATTCTGGATTAAAAAAACATAGTATTGAACTTTGAATTATTAGGAGTTAATATTACAGACAAAGTTTCTGCAATTTTTTCAGACATATGTTCTGTGACTTGGGTATGAGATGAAGGAAAAGATTTTTTTCTTTGTTGAGAAATACAAGGCCAAAGCATCTGAAGATGCTCTGAGTCAGCACATGCTTTTAAAAATCACTATGACTTGTGGAAAACAATGCTGTGCTATACAAATGTTGAAAAGCAGTTAGTTTTGGTATGACTTGTAAGAACTAGAGGATTTTAATATAGGAGTTCAACTGTAAGTTACTAACCAATTTGGATCATTCAGAATATTTTGTAATAAGCTTAAACTCTAGCAAGAAAGGTGCTTAGGTGCTTAGTCATTCAGTTGTGTCTGACTCTTTGCGACCCCATGAACAGTAGCCCACCAGGCTCCTCTGTCCATGGGATTCTCCAGGTAAGAATACTGGAGTGGGTTGCCATGCCATCCTCCAGGGGATTGTCCCAACCCAGGGATCAAACCTAGCTCTCGCTCATTGCAGGCAGATTCTTTACTGTCTGAGCCACTAGGGAAGCCCAAGAATACTGGAGTGGGTAGCCTATCCCTTCTGCAGGGGAACTTCCCGACCCAGGAATCCAGCTGGTGTCTCCTGCATTGCAGGCG
This sequence comes from Oryx dammah, assembly GCF_014754425.2. Lineage (NCBI taxonomy): Eukaryota > Metazoa > Chordata > Mammalia > Artiodactyla > Bovidae > Oryx > Oryx dammah. The sequence continues at coordinate 74,629,159 of NW_024070202.1, read as the reverse complement.
GATTTTTTTTTTTTTTTTTAACCAGCTGAGCTGCCAGGGAAGCCCTCTTCAATTGAATATAGGGTCAAATATTAAATTAGTGATTTCACAGTAACATGTCAGGGGGAAAATATAATAATTTAGAATCCAAAAGTACTTTTACTTTGGAACTGCCATTCAAGAAGTAAATGGAGTGCAGTGATGATAGATAAAAATGATCATGCTGTTAAAGTTAATCACGGTGATCAATAGGCGGTAAACTGTAAGTAGATGATAAGAACTGTATTTAGTTTCTTTCCTTTGGAAATCAAACTAACTCCTAAGGGCAAAATAATTCAAATAATGATCACCAGTATTTCCAAGTCTCTCTCTTACTGTGTAAGAATGGTTGGATTTGTTTTAAGGAAATGGCAACCCACTCCAGTATTCTTGGCCTGGAGAATCCCATGGATGGAGGAGCCTGGTGAGCTGCAGTTCGTGGGATCGCCAAGAGTCAGGCACGACTGAGCTATTTCACTTTCACTTTTCACTTTCATGCATTGGAGAAGGAAATGGCAACCCACTCCAGTGTTCTTGCCTAGAGGGATTGGGGAGCCTGGTGGGCTGCCGTCTATGGGGTCACACAGGGTCGGACACGACTGAAGCGACTTAGCAGAAGTGACTTAGAAGCAATGCAAAAATTACCTACTGTTCATGGAGAACTATTTTGTCAGAATGATTGTTTTAGCACAGACATGGTAAAGCTCTACTGGCCTAATTTTCTGATTCTACTAGTCTCAAAGGATAAATTCTCTTTACAAGTTCAAAATCTACTGGTAGAATAATGCTCAAAGTATGCGGTCAGTAGTCTCCAGTGTTTGTATGTGAAAGTGGTTTGGAGCAGAAAGAATCCACCCCTGGGACTGGAGCTTTTTAAAAATACTTCCATGTATCCCCCCCCACCCCCAACTCAAGCCCTTTATTGCTTATTCACCAGCACAGTTAACTGTCAAACATCTGTTTGAGAGGGATTTTAAGAATAGGTGGTTTTTCCCAAGAATTACAGATCCATTTCTCTCCAAATAGTACTTGATGATGCTCACAATTTCGTGACAAAAAAAAGTGTGTGGGATGAGGGTGTTTCCCTAACAGTCTGGTGGTTAGGACTCCTTGCGCTCACTGCTGAGGGCTTGGGTTCAATCCTTGGTAGGGGAACTAGAATCCCACAAGATGTGTGGCCAAAAGACAAAACAAAGCAACCCACCAAAACATTATTCTCTTTATTTATATATTTATTTATTGTATCCTACTGACTATGCCAAAGCCTTTGACTGTGTGGATCACAAGAAACTGGAAAATTCTGAAAGAGATGGGAATACCAGACCACATGACCTGCCTCTTGAGAAACCTATATGCAGGTCAGGAAGCAACAGTTAGAACTGGACATAGAACAACAGACTGGTTCCAAATAGGAAAAGGAGTACATCAAGGCTGTATGTTGTCACCCTGCTTATTTAACTTATACGCAGAGTACATCATGAGAAACGCTGGGCTGGAAGAAGCACAAGCTGGAATCAAGACTGCCAGGAGATATATCAATAACCTCAGATATGCAGATGACATCACCCTTATGGCAGAAAGTAAAGGGGAACTAAAAAGCCTCTTGATGAAAGTGAAAGAGGAGAGTAAAAAAGTTGGCTTAAAGGTCAACATTCAGAAAACTAAGATCATGGCATCTGGTCCCATCACTTCATGGGAAATAGATGGGGAAACAGTGGAAACAGTGTCAGACTTTATTTTTTTGGGCTCCAAAATCACTGCAGATGGTGATTGCAGCCATGAAATTAAAAGACACTTACTCCTTGGAAGGAAAGTTATGAACAACCTAGATAGTATATTCAAAAGCAGAGACATTACTTTGCCAACTAAGGTTTGTCTAGTCAAGGCTATGGTTTTTCCAGTGGTCATGTATAGATGTGAGAGTTGGACTGTGAAGAAATCTGAGCGCCAAAGAATTGATGCTTTTGAACTGTGGTGTTGGAGAAGACTCTTGAGAGTCCCTTGGACTGCAAGGAGATCCAACCAGTCCATCCTAAAGGAGATCAGTCTTGGGTGTTCTTTGGAAAGACTGATGCTGAGGCTGAACTCCAATACTTTTGCAACCTCATGTGAAGAGTTGACTCATTGGAAAAGACTCTGATGCTGGGAGGGATTGGGGGCAGGAGGAGAAGGGGATGACAGAGGATGAGATGTCTGGATGGCATCACCGACTCAATGGACATGAGTTTGGGTAAACTCTGGGAGTTGGTGATGGACAGGGAGGCCTGGCGTGCTGATTCATGGGGTCGCAAAGAGTCAGACACGACTGAGCGACTGAACTGAACTGAACTGATTGTCTTTAAATATGTTGTGATCTGTGAAAAGGTACCTGCAAATGCCATCACATTAAGCCTCACCAATTATTTGCATCCTATCATCAATGAATATTTCTGCACCTGTTTTTTGAAGATGTTTTTGGTGTGGGCCATTCTCCACTGAACTTGTTACAGCACTGCTTCTGTTCCATGCCTTATTTGTGGCTAAGAGACATGTGGGACCCTAGCTCTGCAATCAGGGATTGGGCCCCTGCCCCCACTGGAAGGCAAAGTCTTACTTACTGGACCACCAGGGAAGTCCCTCAATACGCTTTTGAAAGTAACTTCTGGCATAGAGAGTGAAATATAAGAATACTGAAGTTGTGTGTGAAGGGTTATACCTTAGGGATAAATAGAAGTGTTGCAGTCAAGAGGACAGATTTCACCACCTTCATCATATAACTTAAACTAGGCAATTTCTCCTTGCCCTACATTTCCGTATCACACAATACATATCAGTGAAAAAAATATCTTCTTTAAACCACTCTATCTTGGTCCCCTTTGTTATAGTAGCTTAGCTCTTACCTGAGCTTGTTAGATATTATATTACAGCATTTTAAAGAATTAGTCTGTATTGGAGATGTTTTATACGTGTTTCTGTTACCTTCATTAAATTGTGAACTTTAAGAGAGAAGAAATCTTGCCATTTTTAACTTTGTATCTCTTGTAACTTGGAGATTGGTAGAACAGACTTGTAAATGTTTGTGGAATGTGATCTTATGCCAGAATAATATGATATATATACTAAACATGTATGTAATATGTATTATGTATATATTATATATTATAATCTAATATATAGTTTTACACATTATTACATATAATTGTATATAAAGTATATAAAATTTTATATAAAACTATATATAATAAAATATATAATATATAAAATTATATATAATATATAACATGAGGTGATCACTAATCTAGAGCCAGACATCTTGGAATGTGAAGTCAAGTGGGCCTTAGAAAGCATCACTACGAACAAAGCTAGTGGAGGTGATGGAATTCCAGTTGAGCTGTTTCAAATCCTGAAAGATGATGCTATGAAAGTGCTGCACTCAATATGCCAGCAAATTTGGAAAACTCAGCAGTGGCCACAGGACTGGAAAAGGTCAGTTTTCATTCCAATTCCAAAGAAAGGCAATGCCAAAGAATGCTCAAACTACCGCACAATTGCACTCATCTCACATGCTAGTAAAGTAATGCTCAAAACTCTCCAAGCCAGGCTTCAGCAATACGTGAACCGTGAACTCCCTGATGTTCAAGCTGGCTTTAGAAAAGGCAGAGGAACCAGAGATCAAATTGCCAACATCCGCTGGATCATGGAAAAAGCAAGAGAGTTCCAGAAAAACATCTATTTCTGCTTTATTGACTATGCCAAAGCCTTTGACTGTGTGGCTCACAAGAAACTGTGGAAAATTCTGAAAGAGATGGGAATTCCAGACCACATGACGTGCCTCTTGAGAAATCTGTATGCAGGTCAGGAAGCAACAGTTAGAACTGGACATGAAACAACAGACTGGTTCCAAATAGGAAAAGGTGTACGTCAAGGCTGTATATTGTCACCCTGCTTATTTAACTTCTATGCAGAATATATCATGAGAAATGCTGGACTGGAAGAAACACAAACTGGAATCAAGATTGCCGGGAGAAATATCAATAACCTCATATATGCAGATGACACCACCCTTATGGCAGAAAGCGAAGAGGAGCTAAAAAGCCTCTTGATGAAAGTGAAAGAGGAGAGTGAAAAAGTTGGCTTAAAGGTCAACATTCAGAAAACAAAGATCATGGCATCCGGTCCCATCACTTCATGGGAAACAGATGGGGAAACAGTAAAAACAATGTCAGACTTTATTTTTTTGGGCTCCAAAATCACTGCAGATGGTGATTGCAGCCATGAAATTAAAAGATGCTTACTCCTTGGAAGAAAAGTTATGACCAACCTAGATAGCATATTCAAAAGCAGAGACATTACTTTGCCGACTAAGGTCCGTCTAGTCAAGGCTGTGGTTTTTCCAGTAGTCATGTATGGATGTGAGAGTTGGACTGTGAAGAAAGCTGAGCGCCGAAGAATTGATGCTTTTGAACTGTGGTGTTGGAGAAGACTCTTGAGAGTCCCTTGGACTGCAAGAGATCCAACCAGTCCATTCTGCAGGAGATCAGCCCTGAGATTTCTTTGGAAGGAATGATGCTAAAGCTGAAACTCCAGTACTTTGGCCACCTCATGTGAAGAGTTGACTCATTGGAAAAGACTTTGATGCTGGGAAGGATTGGGGGCAGGAGAAGGGGATGACCGAGGATGAGATGGCTGGATGGCATCACTGACTCAATGGACACGAGTCTGAGTGAACTCCGGGAGTTGGTGATGGACAGGGAGGCCTGGCATGCTGCGATTCATAGGGTTGCAAAGAGTCAGACACGACTGAGTGACTGAACTGAACTGAACTGAACTTAGAAAAGGCAGAGGAACCAGAGATCAAATTGCCAACATCCGCTGGATCATCAAAAAAGCAAGAGAGTTCCAGAAAAACATCTATTTCTGCTTTATTGATTATGCCAAAACCTTCGACTGTGTGGCTCACAAGAAACTGTGGAAAATTCTTCAAGAGATGGGAATACCAGACCACCTGACCTGCCTCTTGAGAAACCTATATGCAGGTCAGAAAGCAACAGTTAGAACTGGACATGGAACTACAGACTGGTTCCAAATAGGAAAAGGAGTACGTCAAGGCTATATATTGTCACCCTGCTTATTTAACTTCTATGCAGAGTACATCATGAGAAATGCTGGGCTGGATGCAGCATGAGCTGGAATCAAGATTTCTGGGAGAAATATCAATAACCTAAGATATGCAGATGACACCATCCTTATAGAAGAAAGTGAAGAACTAAAGAAACTCTTGATGAGAGTGAAAGAGGAGAGTGAAAAAGTTTGCTTAAAGCTCAATACTCAGAAAACAAAGATCATGACATCTGGTCCCATCACTTCATGGCAAATAGATGGAGAAACAGTGGAAATAGTTACAGACTTTATTTTTTTGGGCTCCAAAATCACCACAGATGGTGACTGCAGCCATGAAATTAAAAGACACTTACTCCTTGGGAGAAAAGTTATGACCAACCTAGATAGCATATTCAAAAGCAGAGACATTACTTTGCCAACAAAGGTCCATTTAGTCAAGGCTATGGTTTTTCCAGTAGTCATGTATGGATGTTAGAGTTGGATCATAAAGAAAGCTGAGCACTGAAGAATTGAAGCTTTTGAACTGTGGTGTTGGAGAAGACTCTTGAGAGTCCCTTGGACTGCAAGGAGATCCTACAAGTCCATCCTAAGGGAAATCAGTCCTGAATATTCATTGGAAGGACTGATGGTGAAGCTGAAACTCCAATACTTTGTCCACCTGATGTGATGAACTGACTCATTTGAAAAGACCTTGATGCTGGGAGGGATTGAGGGCAGGAGGAGAAGGGGACAACAGAGGATAAGATGGCTGGATGGCATCACGGACTCAATGGACATGAGTTTGAGTAACTGCAGGAGTTGGCGATGGACCGGGAGGCCTGGCATGCTGCAGTCCATGGGGTCTCAAAGAGTTAGATACGACTGAGTGACTGAATTGAACTGAAACTGAAGTATATATGTGCTGTGTTGGGGATGTATACGTGAATAGGGTATGTGATCCATAGCTGCAGAGACCTTCGTTGTGGGGAAAGAAGAACATGGAAAAGTTCAGTAGGAAGACCAGGACACTCATCTACTTCTTCCCCTGAGCTCTCCTTACAGTGTATTCAGCTTTCCCTGCTAAACTGGAAACTGCTGAGGGCAGGGATTGCTTCTTTCTATTTGACTCCTCAACTAAGTAAGAGCATAGTGTATAGTGGAAAAGTGATAAACACTTACTGAATGAAGAGTATCTGGGGAGAATTTAAGGAGGGGCAAGTGGTCCACAGTGTCAAGTGTTATAAAAAAAAGTCAAATGAGATAGGAAATAAAAAAGTCTGTTGAGCGCATGAAAAAATGCTCCACATCACTTATCATCAGGGAAATGCAAATCAAAAGCACAGTGAGATATCGCCTCACACCTGTCAGAATGCCTATTGTCAAATGGACAACAAATAATAAATGCTGGCAAGGATGTATAGAAAAGGGAACCCCAGTACACTGTGGAAATGCAAATTTGGTGCAGCCACTGTATAAAACAGTATGGAGGGGCCTCAAAAAATTAAAACGACTGTATTATGCAGCAGCCCCACCTCTGTGTATATTACTGAAGAGAGCAAACACACTGATTGGAAAAGACATGCACCCTGATGTTCAGTAGCCAAGATGTGGAAGTAACCTAAGGATTTATCACCAAAGAATGATGCTAGGTGCTGGAGAAAAGTGAAAAGAGATGATGAAAACCAGAAACATGGTAGAAAGATTCTCTGAGAAGCGGGGCCACCTCCTTCTGAGGGCTTGGAAGGAAGATGAAGAAGGAGCGTTTCCATGTACATAGCCTTGTGGGCAGAGGTGAAGGATAGTAAGTGAGCTTATGCCTGATGGAGGTCAAGACCAGCTGAAGTGCTGGAGGCTGGGACTTTGAAACTGCTGAAATTGAGGGCCTGTTTCGTACCTTCAAAGAGTACAGTATTTATTTAGGAGAAATTGGGACATGATATACAAATGATTTAGTTCACTGGAGAAAAAAATGCAAAGTCACTCAGAACCAAATCCTGAGTAATGAAATTAGGACTGGGGTGCTTAAAATTCATAGAAACAGTGGGCCAATGATTTGGGATTCAGCTGGTGAGAGGAGAAACAGTGGAAGAAGGAATGTTTTGAACTTAGCCTCAGAAGAGGGAACAATTTTTCTCTGGGGAAAACAAAGGGAAAGATTTTGTTTTCTTTCTAAAATAAGAAGTAGCATATATGGATTAAACTTTGCTTTGGTCTAGCAACATGTTGATGTCCTGGAATTAGCTTTATAAATCTAATAGTTTTCTCCCCTCAACTTACTGCTTGTTTGGGTTAAACAGAGAATTTCTAACATGGTGTATTGGTCATGTTTCCTTAGTACTCCCTCAAGATATCTCCTCGCTGAGCTTCTGAAGGTGGTAGCCATCTTCAAATCTCTAGCCCTTAGCAGACAGCCTGACCTAGAGGAGCTGGAGCTCAAAGAAAATGTGTTGAATCGAATTTTTCCACCCAACTCTTAGAGGAGTCTGCTCTTAGTCTTGCTTTTGCATTCTGGTTAGTTTCTCTCCAAACGTTCATTTCTGTCTGTACACCTCCATCCAGCTCTTTTCTGATCCTGTTTTAGTCAGTTGTGTATCACACCTCTCTCTCAATTGATTGACAGGTGCAGAATTCTTAGCTGCACAGGGAGAGTAAGTTTAGTTGGGATAATTCGATAAAAAACACGCAGGTGGGTTTGTGGATGATAGAGTGAGATTTATGCGCTGTTTGCATCTGAAACAGGATAGAGTTCTTCCAATCAAGGAAGCTATTCATCTTTTCAGTATTTAAGGGGGAAGGCTTTGGAAAGGTCAGATTTCGTAGCTTCTGAGGTTGGAGTCAGTGTTGGGCTGCTATGCTCTGTGGCCACAAGGTGGCGCCAGAGCCCTGTGCAGTAAAAATGAACTTGCTCAGGCGCCTCTGGCGCTGCTGTTTTAAGGACTTTCTCAAATTCACTGGAAAGAAAGATTTTGTATGTACAGACTCACTTTTGTATGTGTTCATCTTTCTATCTTCTATCATCTATGCATTTACTTATGTGTATATATATGTCCTTGTATCCTTATATAATATTTGTTTTAATCTATATTTACATTTGTATCTAAAATTTACTGTTTACAGGTTCAAGCATTTCACATAAATTGTCTTTTCTTTCTTGAGCTATAATATACATATAACATTATACTAGTTTCAGGTATACAACATAATTATTTGATATTTTTATATATTGGGAAATGATCACAAGTCTACTTAACATCTGTTACCAAGTATGGTTATGAAATTTTTTTTTCTTGTGATAAGAACTTTTAAAATCTACTCTCTAGCAACTTTTGAATACAATAGTGTGTAAGTTCCTCCGTCATGTCTGACTCTCTGTGACCCCATGGGCTGTAGCTCTCAAGGCTCCTCTGTCCATAGAATTTCCCAGACAAGAATACTAGAATGGGTAGCCATTCCCTTCTCCAGGGAATCTTCTCAACCCAGGGATAGAACTCAAGTCTCCTGCATTGCAGGCAGATTCTTTATGGTCTGAGCTACCAGAGAAGCCCTCAAATATACAAAACAATATTTTAAACTATAGTCACCATGTTATACATTATATTCCCATGGCTTGTGTATTTCATAACTGGAAGTTTTTTTTTTTTTTTTTCTTTTAGCCCCCTTCACTCATATCAGTTACTTCCTATCTACCCACCTCTGGCAACCACCAACCTAACTTCTGTTTCTATTAGCTTGGTTTTGTTTTGTGGGCTTTTTTTCCCCTTAGATTCCACATGTAAAGAAGATCATTTAGTATTTGTCTTTGTCGGTCTGACAGATTTCATTTAGCATAATGCCCTCAACGTAATCCATGTCACAAATGACAAGGTTTCATTCTTTTTTATGGCTGAGTAATATTCCATTTATATACATGCACACACACACATATATATCAGATTTTCTTTATCCATTCTTCCATCAGTCAACATAGGTTGTTTCTGTATCTTTGCTGTTGTAAACAATGGCACAGTGAAGATGGGGGTGCATATATCTTTCCAAATTAGTGTTTTCATTTTCTTCAGATAAATACCTAGGAGTGGAATTGCTGGATTATATAGTAGTTTTATTATAAATTTTCTATGAGGAACCTCCATACTTTTTCCCATAGTAGTTCCACCTATTTATATTTCCACCAACAGTTTACTGGGACTCCCTTTTCTCCACATCCTCACCAACACTTATTTTTCATTTTTTGATAATAGCCATTCTACCCAGTGTGAGGTGGTATAAATTATCTTATTCAAATCCTTTAAAAAAACCCCTTGAAAATAGGTACTTTTATAATTTTACACATGAGGAAATTGGGGCTTAGGAAGGATAACCTGCTCAAGGACCCCAAACCTTTTCACTCGTTACAGTCACAATCTAGTGCTTCTCATAGGTTAGCTTTCACAGCATCTTTGTCAGTAAAATATATACATAGAGAAATAAGAGTAAAGTGAATTAAGTATAAGGGGAAGAAAGACCCTGTGACCAACATGTTTGTCTCTGGTTCCTGACCCGTTGTTATTAGTTTTCATGAGTGTGAAGATCTTGTCCTTGTTCATGGTGGATATATCACATCCAAACTCCCTAGCAGCTAAAGCACAGCTGACATCTGTGAAAGTTACAGGAGTAAAGCAGCTTGAGTGATCACTCCCTTCCCAAAGCAACTTTTACAGCCCCACTTTAACCTCAGGCGTTACGTAAGGGATTGGCTTAATCCTGAACAGCAGTTGTGAGCCGAGACATTGTGAGATCCTTCATTTGGTCCTTTTACTCTCGTCACCACGGCCAAGGACTCCATTCAGTGTGTTTAATGATTGTTCCATCATACACTCTAGAATATTACAGTCATAGGTAGAGGGAAGCAAATACTATCTTTCTAAGTCTCAGGCTCATGATCTGTAAAATGAGAAAATAGTTTTACCTCTCTCATGAGGCAGTTGTCAAGATTAAATGAGATAAGGAATGTCAAGTATTTGGCACAGTGAACATTACTCTTATTGTTGGAGAATAATGGATGGTAGTGTTGAATGAAGGCAGGGACCTGGCAGAAGAAGAGAAAGGACAACTAGAAGGAAGGAAGACAAGATTTACTGCAGGACTGAGTGGTAGAGGAGGGGGGTTTTTAGTTGCAGAGACTGAACAATCTGTTAGTTCTTCAATCCTGGTTTCCACCAGCCAGAAAGCCATAGATTTCCGGCATGAGACTTAGAGATTATCTAATTTAGCCATGTTACAGGGAAGAAAAATGAGCTGTAGCACTTATTCAATGTTGGCTAGTGGCAGCTCCAGGACAGGAATCCAGGACTCCTGACTTTGATTCGGGTGTCGTTTTGCCACTAATCACATTGCTTTAGGTTAATCAGGGTATCTGCAAGCATGAGACTAACACAGTTCTTGTCTGTATTATATGAAAGCACTTTAGAGCCTTGGGTTGCAGAAATTCAATATGGAATTGAGGGAGGGCCCAGAAAAACATCTGTTTCTGCTTTATTGACTATGCCAAAGCCTTTGACTGTGTGGATCACAAGAAACTGTGGAAAATTCTGAAAGGGATGGGAATACCAGACCACATGACCTGCCTCTTGAGAAACCTATATGCAGGTCAGGAAGCAACAGTTAGAACTGGACATGGAACAACAGACTGGGTTCCAATAGGAAAAGGAATACATCAAGGCTGTATATTGTCATCCTGCTTATTTAACTTATATGCAGAGTACATCATGAGGAACGCTGGGCTGGAATAAGTACAAGCTGGAATCAAGACTGCCAGGAGAAATATCAATAACCTCAAATATGCAGATGATACCACCCTTATGGCAGAAAATGAACAGGAACTAAAAAGCCTCTTGATGAAAGTGAAAGGGGAGAGTGAAAAAGTTGGCTTAAAGGTCAACATTCAGAAAACGAAGATCATGGCATCTGGTCCCATCATTTCATGGGAAATAGATGGGGAAACAGTAGAAACACTGTCAGACTTTATTTTTTGGGGCTCCAAAATCACTGCAGATGGTGACTGCAGCCATGATATTAAAGACGCTTACTCCTTGGAAGAAAAGTTATGACCAACCTAGATAGCATGTTCGAAAGCAGAGCCTTTGCCGACTAAGGTCTGTCTAGTCAAGGCTATGGTTTTTCCTGTGGTCATGTATGGATGTGAGAGTTGGACTGTGAAGAAGGCTGAGCACCGAAGAATTGATGCTTTTGAACTGTGGTGTTGGAGAAGACTCTTGAGAGTCCCTTGGACTGCAAGGAGATCCAACCAGTCCATTCTGAAGGAGATCAGCCCTGGGATTTCTTTGGAAGGAATGATGCTAAAGCTGAAGCTCCAGTACTTTGGCCACCTCATGTGAAGAGTTGACTCATTGGAAAAGACTCTGATGCTGGGAGAGATTGGGGGCAGGAGAAGAAGGGGACGATAGAGGATGAGATGCCTGGATGGCATCACCGAATCAGTGGATGTGAGTTTGAGTGAACTCCGGGAGATGGTGATGGACAAGGAGGCCTGGCGTGCTGCAATTCATGGGGTCTCAAAGAGTCCGACATGACTGAGCGACTGAACTGAACTGAAGGTATTATAACTTTAAATCAAAAGGACAACTTACATGGACTTTTAGTTCTCCTTGGCACAGTATTCTCAAGTTCATGGTGCATTCAATACATTTCTTCCTAGAAAGGCTACCTGTAATGTGATTTTTCCCCATTATGAGAGAACTATGGCTCTTTTTGTGTGTGACCTCTTCAAAATGCTTTTTATTATCTTTACTTTTTATATAACCTTATAGAGACTCATTTCTCAGTAAGCTCCTACATATGAATAATAGTAAGTTGATTTTATGGGCTAATATATTTTGAATAGAGTTATGCTTTCTGAGCTTTCCACAGGAAAAAATCTTACTTTTGTAGGAGGGCATCTATCTTTTATACTCATGGCTACTGGACAAAAGGAAGTATAAAGTAGTCCATTGGATGGTTTCTAAACCTTTAGAGGCTGCAAAAATGGAAGGGTATTTTCCTTTAGTCTCAGACGTAGAGAGAGTCTACCAGTCTCTTGGTTCATTTTTAATGCTGCTAATGAGCTTGTTCATTTTGCTCTTCAAATAAATATTCAGTTCAGTTCAGTTCAGTTGCTCAGTCGTGTCTGACTCTTTGCAACCTCATGAACTGCAGCATGCCAGGCCTCCCTGTCCATCGCCAACTCCTGGAGTTTTCTCAAATCCATGTGCATTGAGTTGGTGATGTCATCCAACCATCTCATCTTCTGTCGTCCCCTTCTCCTCCTGCCTTCAATCTTTCACAGCATCAGGGTCTTTTCAAATGAGTCAGTTCTTCACATCAGGTGGCCAAAGTACTGGAGCTTCAGCATCCGTCCTTCCAATGAATATTCAGGACTGGTTTCCTTTAGGATGGACTGGTTGGATTTTCTTGCAGTCCAAGGGACTCTCAGTATTTTAAAAGAGATTGTCTCATAAAGATAAAAATTATCCCTTTCCTCCCATTCTCATATATGCATATCAATATGGATGAAGATAACAATCGGAACTATGCTAATGTTATTTTGAAACATTATGTTTCTTGTGGCTTCCAATGACAAAAGTGCATATTTATTGAATGAAACATGGAAGTTGTAGAATAAACTAAGAATGAATGGCATCCTTTGGTTCTAGAAAATTTTCTCCACTCTTTGCTGATGGTCACCTCCTGGTTGTTTTCTTTGTTTTCCTTTCATAGTTCTATGAGGACCTAGCCTTTTTGTTGTTTGTCTGATCTTATTCCCAGGGGTCTTGGAATCCTCTTATTGGGATCTCTGAATCTGGCATGCAGAGAGAAAGAGAGGGAGGGTCACCTTGGAGGATTTAAATGGGCCAGACCTAGAGCTGGGACATATCATTACATTCATATTTTATTGGTCAAACTCTGTTATAGACCATCACACCTAAATGGAAGGCAAGTTGGGAAAATGTAATCTAACTTGTGCCTGGGAAGGTTTTGTGAACATTCAAGAGACTTTTATGATTGCTTGTTTTGTTGGTACTTAGGATCTGTCTCATATTCCTCCCATGTGTAGAACACATCATCCAAGGCAGATAGCCTATCTGATTGCTGCATCTATTTCCAAGTTTGAGATTTCTAGGTGCTTTGCAGTCCCTTTCTGAGGGCTGGATGTGACAGCTTCTAAGCTGTAGACATATGAACAGGGAAGGAAAGTTATCTTTCCCTACCCACTGAGTGATGGTGGAGCAGGCACAGGATAAACACAAAGAAAACTCTACTGGGAAAAGAAAAGGATGGGAGACATGGCAACCTCTGGTTCTTAGATTCTGAAATTCTATTAGGCTTTCTAATCTGAGGTAGAAGTAATTCTTGGCCCTGGTTCTGCTTTCAGAGAGGAATTTCCTTGATCACTGTTCTGCACAGCCCCTGGCTTTCCTTCTGGGGAGTTCTTTCTCATCCATTACCCTTTATATTCACATCAGACATAGACTTTGGTGAGAATTCTTTTTCTGGGAGTGTGTGTAGCTTCCACTGTCCCTTCCTTCCTGAGGGGTTGTGTTAAAACTTTTCCAAAAGAGGCATCTTTAAACCATCCTCCTGATTTCTTTGGTAATTCCACCAAAATTCTGACAGTTTTCAATCTATTCACTTTCGGTAAGTTCCATATGCTGGTTACCATGCAGATAGATTTCGCCTATATATAATTCTTAAGCTTTCCCTGTCTTCACTCTTGTCTCTCTCAACTGAAGAGTGGATGCCGTAAGTCAGGGTTTGGCTGGGAAGGTGGCACCCTTATTTTGATGTCTGTTACAAGGCTGAGTTACTTTGCCTAGCTGAGAAGTCTTATTGGATTTTGTTGCTTAAGGTATCTAAACACCTTCTCTCTTCATATTTGGGCTTCTCTTGTGGCTCAGCTGGTAAAGAATCCGCCTGCAATGCAGGAGACCTGGGTTCGATCCTTGGGTTGGGAAGATCCCCTGGAGAAGGGAAAGGCTACCCACTCTAGTATTCTAGCCTAGAGAATTCCATGGACTGTATAGTCCATGGGGTCACAAAGAGTTAGACAAGGCTGAGTGACTTTCACTTTCACTTTCTCTTTCTCTTCATATTTGGGGAAAGGAGAAACAGATTTTCTAACCTCATGAAGCATTTGAATTTGTTTATTCCCTTCTGTTATTGCTTGGAAACCAGACAAATTTTTGCCTGAGCTCATCTTTTCCATATAATACGTTGCTGAAGGCCGGCAATAGGAGACAATATAGAACACTTTCCAACCACTTCTGTTAAAGCTACAGACTCATAGGCAGTGGCCTGTCTTTCAAGTTATCACAGACAGCAGTTTTATCAAGTATTTTGCCTGGCATTACAGGTGTCTCTAGCCTTCCAAACTCTCATGTTTGTTTACTTGAACCCCATGTCATATTTTAGGATTCTTTGGTTAATTTTTTGTCATAAAACTCTCCACTTCAGAGTAATAGGTTCTAGGTAAGTTACTCTTTATCCTAATAAAGAATAATTAGTTATAAAAAATTCTCAAATCATGACGACAACACTGTAAAACTTGATACCTTGCTCACCCAAAGCTGTTTCCTGTAATTGAGTGAGGCTGGAGACTGGTCAGCTGGGCTGTGTTGCTGTCTAGACCTTCTGGTCTAGTGGTGTGTGTTTAGTAGCTCAGTCATGTCCGACTCTTTGAGACCTCATGGACTGTAGCCTGCCAGGCTCCTCTGTCCATGAGATTCTCCAGGCAAGAATACTGGAGTGGTTGCCATTCCTTTCTCCAGGAGATCTTCCCAACCCAGGGATTGAACCTGGGTCTCCTGCATTGCAGGCAGATTCTTTACCGTCTGAGCCACCAGGGAAGCTGTGGTCAAGTGGGCCCACAGGCTATGCTCTGTGACTGGGGTGGGGTCATGGCTGTGTTCCCTTCCGGTGAAGCTCCGGCTCTCTCAGCAGTTATGTTAGTCTGTAGGCTGGGCTCCACTGCTGGGTGATGTAGTGGGCTGGGCTCTGGGGCTGCCCAGTATCACTGTTCAGGCTCCCTGGTTCTGTGGGGCCAGAGGCTATGCCCAACGACTGGACAGGGCTGCCGGCTTGGTTTCCTGTCTGAGTGGGACCGCAGGATGGGCTGCTTCGTGGCCACCCAGGCCAGCCCAGGCCATCACCCAGGCTTCATGGTCAGGTGGGACTGGAAGCTAGGCTCAGCCCTTGGGGAGAGACTGGAAATTTGCTTCCCTACCTGAGCAGGGCTGTAGAACACGCTTCATGATAGGAGTAACCTCTTGGCTGGGGATCCAAGTCAAGCAGAATTGCCAACCTGACCAAATAAGGTAAATGGTTAGGCTCTGTGAATGGACACAGTTGCTGGCTTGGTCTCTGCCCAGGGACAGCTGATGGAGGAATGTAATCCTCTGAGATCTGAGTACTGGTTGCTGTAAGCCCTCCTCTGCTTCTCTGTCTCTATCTGGTCCCCACTGGGCTAACTCTGTAGATTGTCCCCGTGATCCTTGTGAGGTGAGACCCAAGTGGGCTTCCTGAGAAGTGTTCCATAATGCTGGGGCAGCTAGATACCCACCTGTGCTCTCTCTTGCCACTGGAGAGGCCACAGGCCCAGCGAGCTTCTTGGCATGATGCTGTGCCAACCTGGGGGAGGTTGGCAGTCAAGATAAAACTGTGCCTCTTACCCTGCTTGTGTGGTCCTTCTCTCACTCAGGGAGATTCTTCAACCTCACCCCCAGGTTCTGGGATTCTCATGATGGTGTCTAGTCCATGAATAATCGGTTGTTGGTCTTCTTGGTGAGGGGAACTGAGGTTGGAAATGATCTGTGTTGCCATCTTGACGTCACCTCCCCTGTTTCTTAAATAGACTTTCAATCAATAGACTTTAGCCTCCATTCGGTTCTGCTTCCAGTGATATGTGTTTTCACCAATTTTGATTCTTTAGGGGATAGTACGGTATACATTGGACTTCCCAGGTGGCATTAGTGGTAAAGAACTCGCCTGCCAAAGCAGGAGATGTAAACGACGTGAGTTGATCCCCAGGACAGGAAGATCCCCTGGAGAAGGGCACGGCAACCAACTCCAGTATTCTTGCCTGGAAAATCCCATGGACAGAGGAGCCTGGCAGGCTATGTCCATAGAGTCACAAAGAGTTGGACATGACTGAAGTGACTTAGTACAAGCAAACACACAGTGTAAACTGGTTTGTTTTTGGCTTTCTTCAGCACTGACAGGATTTTCTTTTATCAGATCTGAAACATGATTTATAACACATCCATTTGCTTTCTAGCTTCCAAATTTTGTTGTTATTATGCTGTCTTCCAGTCTTCCTGTCATTGTGGGCTTGTGATTTATAATAAATCTCTTGTGAATTCATTTTAGTAAGCCTTTAGCAGGAGTAAATACGTGTGTTTCACCCACCATTTTGTTTTTTCCCATCAGCACTTTGCTTCTCATAATTTTCTTGGACATAATTTTCTATCTTTAGAAGAAATGGTTGAATGCATTTTGATGGGTTAATAACACAGATATACATCCAATAAAAAGTGTGTTAACACCTTTCCATGCAATTTCCGATGTATTATGTTAAAGAAAACCCAGAGCTGGTTGGTAGTTAAAGTAATAAAAACGGATTTTATTCAGGACAGTTGTGATAGAGGAAAAGAAACCCTGGTACAAAACTGGCTCAATTCTGAATACAACATGAACGAGTGGGAATTTGTAGCAGAGGGGAGTAGGAGGGGGGGACAGTCAGAGATGGAAAGTCACTAAGAGGAAACATTGGGACTAAGGGGGGATTTTGGCTGAGCCAACTTGACAGGATTCTTGCAGAAGGCAGGCCCGAGTGATCAAATATTAAAGAGAGCAGTTGAGGAATGTGATCAGATATTACAGTGATCAGAAATCAACTGTGTGGACTTGCTCTTCTAAGTGGATGGAGCAGGATTCTTGCTAAAAGTGGGCCCAATAAGACAGACCCTGAGCCACCTGGGAAGCTCCTCAGTTCAGTTCAGTTCAGTTCACTCGCTCAGTCGTGTCTGACTCTTTGCGACCCCATGAATCGCAGCATGCCAGGCCTCCCTGTCCATCACCATCTCCCGGAGTTCACTCAGACTCACGTCCATTGAGTCCGTGATGCCATCCAGCCATCTCATCCTCTGTCATCCCCTTCTCCTCCTGCACCGAATCTCTCCCAGCATCAGAGTGTTTTCCAATGAGTCAACTCTTCGCATGAGGTGTCCAAAGTACTGGAGCTTCAGCTTTAGCATCATTCCCTCCAAAGAAATCCCAGGGTTGATCTCCTTCAGAATGGACTGGTTGGATCTCCTTGCAGTCCAAGGCACCCTCAAGGGTCTTCTCCAACACCACAGTAACCAACCTTATGTACTTTATTTTTCTCGTCTATGTAATGGGGATCATACTAGTACCTGCCCATGAGAGTATTGTGAGGGTTAAATGAACCTATTCATATAAAGAACTTAGAATTCATATTATGAACTGTCATCCACAATAAACATATTGTTCAAATTAATTTCCATAAGCCTGTGGAAAAAAAGACACTTATGTGGCTATATAGGCATACTTCAGAGATATCGTGGGTTCAGTTTTTAGACCACTGAAATAAAATGAGTATCACAATAAAGCAAGTCACACAAATTTATGGTTCCACAGTGCATGTAAAAGTTATACCACACTGTAGTCTCAGTTCAGTTCAGTCGCTCAGTAGTGTCTGACTCTTTGTGACCCCACGAATCGCAGCACGCCAGGCATCCCTGTTCATCACCATCTCCCAGAGTTCACTCAGACTCATGTCCAATCGAGTCCATGATGCCATCCAGCCATCTCATCCTCGGTCGTCCCTTTCTCCTACTGCCCCCTCCATCACCCGCCCAGCATCAAAGTCTTTTCCAATGAGTCAACTCTTCGCATGAGGTGGCCAAAATACTGGAGTTTCAGCTTCAGCATCATTCCTTCCAAAGAATCCCAGGGTTGATCTCCTTCAGAAGGGACTGGTTGGATCTCCTTGCAGTCCAAGGGACTCTCAAGAGTCTTCTCCAACACCACAGTTCAAAAGCATCAATTCTTTGGCACTCAGCCTTCTTCACAGTCCAACTCTCACATCCATACATGACCACAGGAAAAACCATAGCCTTGACTAGATGGACCTTAGTCGGCAAAGTAATGTCTCTGCTTTTGAATATGCTATCTAGGTTGGTCATAACTTTTCTTCCAAGGAGTAAGCGTCTTTTGATTTCATGGCTGCAGTCACCATCTGCAGTGATTTTGGAGCCCCCCAAAATAAAGTCTGACACTGTTTCCACTGTTTCCCCATCTGTTTCCCATGAAGTGATGGGACGGGATGCCATGATCTTCGTTTTCTGAATGTTGAGCTTTAAGCCCACTTTTTTACTCTCCTCTCACTTTCATCAAGAGGCTTTTTTGCTCCTCTTCGCTTTCTGCCATAAGGGTGGTGTCATCTGCATATCTGAGATTATTGATATTTCTCCTGGAAATCTTGATTCCAGCTTGTGCTTCTTCCAGTCCAGCATTTCTCATGATGTACTCTGCATAGAAGTTAAATAAGCAGGGTGACAATATATAGCCTTGACGTACTCCTTTTCCTATTTGGAACCAGTCTGTTGTTCCATGTCCAGTTCTAACCGTTGCTTCCTGACCTGCATATAGGTTTCTCAAGAGGCAGGTTAGGTGGTCTAGTATTCCCATCTCTTTCAGAATTTTCCACAGTTTCTTGTGATCCACAGAGTCAAAGGCTTTGGCATAGTCAATAAAGCAGAAATAGATGTTTTTCTGGAACTCGCTTGCTTTTTTGATGATCCAGCAGATGTTGGCAATTTGATCTCTGGTTCCTCTGCCTTTCCTAAAACCACCTTGAACATCAGGGAGTTCACGGTTCACATATTGCTGAAGCCTGGCTTGGAGAATTTTGAGCATTACTTTACTAGCGTGTGAGATGAGTGCAATTGTGCAGCAGTTTGAGCATTCTTTGGCATTGCCTTTCTTTGGGATTGGAATGAAAACTGATCTTTTCCAGTCCTGTGGCCACTGCTGAGTTTTCCAAATTTGCTGGCATATTGAGTGCAGCACTTTCACAGCATCATCTTTCAGGATTTGAAACAGCTCCACTGGAATTCCATCACCTCCACTAGCTTTGTTCATAGTGGTGCTTTCTAAGGCCCACTTGACTTCACATTCCAGGATGTCTGGCTCTAGATTAGTGATCACATCATCATGATTATCTGGGTCGTGAAGATCTTTTTTGTATAGTTCTTCCATGTATTCTTGGCACCTCTTCTTAATATCTTCTGCTTCTGTTAGGTCCATACCATTTCTGTCCTTTATCGAGCCCATCTTTGCAGGAAATGTTCCCTTGGTATCTCTAATTTTCTTGAAGAGATCTCTAGTCTTTCCCGTTCTGTTGTTTTCCTCTATTTCTTTGCACTGATTGCTGAAGAAGGCTTTCTTATCTCTTCTTGCTATTCTTTGGAACTCTGCATTCAGATGCTTATATCTTTCCTTTTCTCCTTTGCTTTTTGCCTCTCTCCTTTTCACAGCTATTTGTAAGGCCTCCCCAGACAGCCATTTTGCTTATTTGCATTTCTTTTCCATGGGGGTGGTCTTGATCCCTGTCTCCTGTACAATGTCACGAACCTCCATCCATTGTTCATCAGGCACTCTATCTATCTAGGCCCTTAAATCTATTTCTCACTTCCACTGTATAATCATAAGGGATTTGATTTAGGTCATACCTGAATGGTCTAGTGATTTTCCCTGCTTTCTTCAATTTGAGTCTGAACTTGGTAATAAGGAGTTCATGATCTGAGCCACAGTCAGCTCCTGGTCTTGTTTTTGTTGACTGTATACAGCTTCTCCATCTTTGGCTGCATAGAATATAATCAATCTGATTTCGGTGTTGACCATCTGGTGATGTCCATGTGTAGAGTGTTCTCTTGTGTTTTTGGAAGAGGGTGTTTGCTATGACCAGTGCATTTTCTTGGCAAAACTCTATTAGTCTTTGCCCTGCTTCATGCCTCATTCCAAGGCCAAATTTGCCCGTTACTCCAGGTGTTTCTTGACTTCCTACTTTTGCATTCCAGTCCCCTATAATGGAAAGTGTTAGGTAAAAGACGACCAGGTACACCAAAAAATCTCTGAAAGGCTTTAATGGTGAAGCACTCCTGGGCGGGGTTCCCGGACCCAAATGGGGCAGGTCGAGGAAATCCACGCGCCCGGACCGCGTTGGAAGTTTGTTTATATATGCACGTTGTGAGGGATGGCTGGGCTATTGGATTAGGGTTTGGATAGGCTGCTGGTTCGCGGCATTGTGAGCTGATAGGTTTCTCTATGCGGCTGGGGCGGGGCGGCTTATGCAGCTGAGGTGGTGCAGTTCATGCAGCTGGGGCGGGGTGGCTTTAGCTGGTGGAGTGTGCTGTCATTGGTCTCTGGGATCCGGGAGGCTCCCCCGTTAGGGACTTCCTCGCTGGCAGGAGGGAGAGGAGGGGCGGCCCATCATGGCTCCCGGGGTCCTACCTTACATTCTGATCCTTTTGATAGGATAAGGGGCGTCATTATTGTTTCTGGCTACTTCCTGCTGAACTAGGGCGTCGTTGGGGCTGGGGGTCGTGGCCGGATCCCGGTGACCTTTAGGGGGCCTCAGGATCTCTGGACGGGAGTTTGGAGTATGCGGCCACCATCAGCATCCGTCCAGTAGCCGTCTGGGTCAGGTCCCTGACTCTCTGGAGGATGATCTGAAAAACACAAGGTCCTATTGACAGGATGAGGAACAAGGCGGTGAGGGGTCCGAGAAGTGGGAGAAGCCCAAGATGACTTCCACCATCCCAAAAAGTCAGAACCGCCTGACTCCGCCTGTCTAAGTCTGATGCTTTCTCTCAACTCTTGGACCTTGTTCTGAACTATCCCCGAGGCATTAATGAAAAAACAATAGTCTTCCCCTAAGAACTGACAGGTTCCCCCTTTCTCGGCCGTTAGCAGGTCTAGGGCCCTTTGATTTTGGAGAGCTACTCCTGCCAGAGAAGTTATCTGGGTCTGTAATGCCATCAAGGAGTCTGCCACCTTGTCCAGGTCTCGATTGAGGTCTGCGGAGAGCTTATAGTAAAAGTGTGTGGCTGATCCCATTCCTCCTGCCCCCAGCCCTAAGGCTGTGAATAAACCTCCTCCTCTGAGGAGGGGAGCTGCAGCCAATGCCCTTCGTTGGCGGTGGGTTGGTTGGATCTGGTCTTCCATCGCCTGTGGTGTCAGAATGGTCAGATAGGACGTAAGGAAAACTGGGGTGCAAGGCTGAGTCAAGTTGGGTGGAAAACATTGTAATAAAGTGGTCTGGTTACAGAGAAAGAATATCCCAGGTTTTCCACATATTGGAGGGTTTGGGGATAGGGGGCCTCATCTCGAGCCATCACAGGCCACTGTGGCTAATGAGGTGTCGTTGGCCAGAACGCAAGAGGCATTGGCTGGTAGATACAGTACCTCGGTAGTCAAGGGCCCCATTGGCCAGGTTACTTTTGTGGCATTTCGAGTGAGATTTTGGGCCTCTACCCATTTGCTGGGAATCGGTTGGGCGAGGAACGGTTGGGGTCTCAAGGGAAGACAGAGCCAACATGAGAGGTTTGGTGAGGTTCCAGTCAGGGTCTGATAGGTGTCACTGATGCTGGTGAAAATTTGGGATGAAAAATCTAGGGGTTTGAGTGCCTGATGAACTTGGTCTAGGAGTTTGTTGGGCTCATGGTGTGGATCAGAGGCTTCAGTTGCTAGCTTTATGAGGTCTTGTTGGACCTTATGTTGGATTTGTTTTCGCCTCTGATCTTGGACCCCTTTCCCGTCTGTCATTGCATAGTGGGTTTGCATGGTAAAACAGAGATCTTTGCCTCTAGCTTTATGGCAGTTAGAGGCTGAACTTGATTTGGCTGTCCCTAGGCTCTTAGCCGTCCAATACCATTTACCTCCATGAGAGCATGACTGGGCAGGTGGAGCATAACAGTCTTGGTGGACATAAGTGTAGGCTGTGAACCCAGTTCCCCAGCGGCTTCATTCTGTGCAGCCTGGGGGCAGGGTGTGGGTTGTCCAGCTCGTATAATCATGGCCAGGAGGAATAGTGGCAAGAACATGTTTAGCTATAATACTAGAAGGAGAGTGATAAAAAAGAAGAAGTCAATTTGAAATTCCGTAAAAAGGAGGAAGGTCCCGTGTAAGTGTAGATCAAAAATTGACTGAAAGAAAGAGTCACAGTCGGTGATTGGGGTAGCCAGCCAAAGGTCCTGTAGTAGGACCAAGATAAAGTCCTCAAGGCAGGCTAGGGTGAGAGACACATGGCCAAGTCAGGGTGCCCCAAGGGAATAGCACCCCAGGAGTAGGGAACAGATGATAAGGTAAGTAAGGGCCAGTGAAAGTCAGAGTGTGGGAGGCCAGTCCTGGGGGAGCGGTGTGTGACAGCCAGTCCAATGGTGAAGAGTATAGCCAAAGTTGTGATTGGCAACAGCCACAGTGGATGAGGCCAGTCAAGCATTGGACAGGGCATGTTACTCACTGGCAGGAGGCAGGGGTGTCTTAGTAATGGTGAATTGCTGGAGAGTCGCTAAGGTCTGACAGGAATTTGGAAGCCAGGAGGTCAGCCAGGTGGTGTGTTGAGAATATAGTTAGGGGTCAATCTAGAATTAGCTTTTTTGCATTTGCGAAGAGAGAAGCTGCTGCCGCCAGAGCACATAAGCAGGGGAACCATCCCCGGGTGGTGGGGTCTAACTGTTTGGAGATAAATGCCACTGGCAGCATTTCAGGGCCCGCAGGCTGTTTGAGGGCTCCAAAGGCTATGCCCCCTTTTCATCAGTATACAGGTGATAGGGGAGATTGGGATTGGGCAGGAAGAGTGGGGAAGAGGACAGCAAAGCTGAGCGGAGGTTGTAGAAAGCCTTTTTGACCTCTGTTTCTGAAGAGAGTGGTCCAGTAGGGGTGTCTTTTGCAGCTGTGTAGAGGGGTTTAGCCAGTGAAGCATAGTTGGGGACCCAGTGCTGGAAGAATCCTGTTAACTCCAAAAAGGATAAGATTTGTCCCCCAGTGGAAGGGGGGCAGAGGTCTTGGAGAAGACTGAGTCTGTCAGTA
Organism: Oryx dammah; assembly: GCF_014754425.2. Taxonomy (NCBI): domain Eukaryota; kingdom Metazoa; phylum Chordata; class Mammalia; order Artiodactyla; family Bovidae; genus Oryx; species Oryx dammah. Next base: position 74,605,918 of record NW_024070202.1, on the reverse strand, counting down.
GTTAGAGCTTTAGTTGTTGGGGTAATCTTTAGACCTAGGTAAGTTACAGAGGTCTGGGTGAGTTGGGCCTTTTGTTGAGATGCCCGGTATCCTTTAGAGCTAAGGAAGTTAAGAATAGTGGTATGTGTCTGAGAGCGAGCTTGTGAGGGGCTGCTGAGCAGAAGGCCATCCACATACTGTAAGAGGACACTAGGGGCCAGCGGGCATGTAGCCAGATCCCAGGCCAGAGCCTGGCCAAAAGAAATGGGGGCTGTCTCTAAACACTTGGGGGAGGACTATCTATGTTAGCTGGGAGGACTGTAAGGTTTCTGGGTTGGTCCATGTGAAAGCAAAGAAGAATTGGCAGTCTGGGTGTAAGGGAATAGTGAAAAAGGCATCTTTGAGGTCTATGACAGTAAAGTGAGTCGTACTGCTAGAGATGTCAGAAAGTAAGGTATAGGGATTGGGGACAATCGGATGGGCAGGGATCATGGCCTCATTTATCAGTCAAAGGTCCTGAACCAGTCGGTAGCCAGCAGCAGGTTTCTGTATCGGGAGAATGGGGGTATTGCAGGGCGAGGCCGTGGGGACCAGGAAGCCATGGCCTAAGAGGCAGTCTACGATTGGCTTAAGACTGCGTAGGTGGATGTGAGAGATGGGGAATTGAGGGCGGCTTGGGAAGTGGGAAGGATCACGTAATTTGATCAGGATGGGGGTGTGATGGGTTGCTACCAGAGGGATTTCAGTGTCCCAAATGGTAGGGTCGACAATTGGAGCCTCAGGGGAGCAGAGGAGGAGTAGGGGCAAGGTGAGAGATTGGGAAAGTGGAAGAGATAAGTGAATGGTCGCCCTAAGTTTAGCTAAAATGTTTTGCCCTAGCAGGGGAGTGGGGCATGAAGAGATTATCAGAAAAGAGTGAGTGAACAAGAAGTGGTCAAGCTGACAGGGCTGTGGCCCAGTCTGCAAGGGTCGTGAAGATGTGCCATCTATACCCACCACCGAGACCTGGGAAGGATGTAAGGTGCCCCCGAAGGAGGGAAGAACTGAATAAGTAGCCCCCGTATCTATCAAAAAATTGATACTTACCTGCCACTTGAAGCATTACCCTGGGCTCGGCTTGGGTTATGGGGGGTCTCCGAGTCGGCGCCGTCAATCTTGATCAAAGGAGAGAAGGTCCAAGGCGGGGTGTGGGGAGGAAATGTCCTTTTGGGGGCCCAGACCTCGGCCCGGTAAGGTCGGGGTCTGAGTCGCCTGGGGACAATCACTCGCCCAATGTCCCGGTTGTTTGTAACGAGGGCACGGCTTTGTCAGGGGCCGGGGGTTTGGGCATTGGCAGGCCCAGTGGCCCTCATGCCCTCATCCAAAGCAGGCTCCCAGTGGTGGCTTCTGGGGACCCACTTTTTGTCCCGTGGCCGGCCGCAGGGCTGCTACCAGTGCCTGGGTGTGTGTCTCAAGGAGGTTAGCCTGGAGTTCGGCTTTTTGTTTAAGCCTTGCCTTGCGGCTGGCATTGGTGGCTTCTTCTCGGGAATTGTAAACCTTAAAGGCCATTTTTACCAGGTCTCAGAGGGGGGTCTGAGGCCCATCCTCAGCCTTGGAAAGTTTTTTTCTGATGTCTGGAGCTGATTGGGATATAAAACTGTTGGCTAGGGTAGTAATCCCTGCTGAGAATCTGGGGCAATCCGGGTATAGGTGGTGAGAGCCTCTGTCAGCCTGTTAAGAAAGGCTGCTGGGTTTTCATCGGGGCCCTGGGTCACTTTATCTAGTTTAAGTAGGTTTACTACCTTAAGGGAGGTGGTCTCCATTCCCTCTAATAGGCATTGTATCATGTATTGAATGTTGGCCTTCCCTCTTTGTCCCTCCTGATAGTCCCAGTCTGGTCCTACGTCTGGAATAGCAGCCACTCCAGGTGGCCGAGCAGGGTCAGCTGGGGTGGCTAGATGCCTCCAGTCTGCTGTCTCGGCTAGATGCCTCCAGTCTGCTGTCTCCCCTGCTGCGGCCCAAATGGCCTTTCTTGCTTCTGGGGTAGTAGTGGACCCCAGGATTGCAAATATGTCTTGCCAGGTGAGGGCGTAAGATCGAGATAGCTGGGTGAAGTTTTTGATGTAGTTAGAGGGGTTGGCCGAGTAGGAGCCTAGCCGTTGTTAAATATGGGCAAGATGTTGGAGTAAAAAAAGGACACGTGGACATGGGTGAGACCCTCTGGGCCTGCCACCTGGTGGAGAGGAAGCAGGGGAGCTGGTGGCAGATTGGCAGCGGTCTGCGACCTTGTGTGTGAGCTGACTGGTGAGTCAAAAAAGGGGGGGCATAGAGGGAGGGGTGGATATTGAGGTGGAGCCATGGGAGCGGCGAGAGGCATAGTCACAGGAGAGTTGGGCTGTGAGAACAGTGAAGGGGGAGACGATAAGGGGGGAAGGGCTGGATGGAGAAACAGAGCCAAGGACGGAGCCAAGGACGGAGGCAAGGGAGCGGTGGGAGGCACAGTCACAGGAGAGCTGGATATGGAGGGAGTGGGTGAGGGCGAGAGAGGGGAGGTTGGTGTTGGGGAGGTCGGTGAAGCCGAGCATGAAGGGAGGGGTGGATATAGAGGCAGCTTTGTTACAGGAGGGCTGGGCTGTGAGGGCGCTGGAGGAGGGGAAGACATGGGAGAAGTTGGCAAGGGCGATAGTTAGAAGAATTTCAGAAGGGGAACAGTGGGTATATAGGGTGGGACCGGAGCACAACAGCCAGAGAGCCCATACGTAGGGTACCTCAGACCATTTTCCCATCTTCTGGCAGTAATTATCTAAGTCACGGAGGATGTTTAAATAGAAAGTTCCGGTTGGCGGCCATTGTGAGCCGTTATCTAAAGAATATTGGAGCCGTGCCTTAGAACAAGGAAGGTTAAGCGTTTGGAACGAATTTCTCCAGAGATATGTAGAGTTCTGAGGTTGGCAAGTAAACATTTTAGTGGTGTAGACCAGGGCCAGTCGGGCTTGGAGGGAGTTGCCCCCATGGCGACTATGAAATGAAGGTCCTGGACCAGTCGTTAATGGGGCTGGGAGTAGTCCGGTCAGGCGTCCCCAAACGGGCCGTCAACCCAGCGAGGAGAAGGCCACTCAGCCAAGATGGACGTCTCCAAATTGGCAGGTGGTGAGGAAGCAAGCCTGGCTTGCGGAGGAGGGGTACGGACGCGGCCGCGATTTAGTGGAACCTGGACGCCCTAGGCATAATCGCCATGGAAGCAAAAACCCCCAGAGCCCAACCGATGGAACTTACCCCGTATCCTGCCAGATGGTTGAATGGTCCCAGAGGAGTGACGGGGTGACCTGGTCTGGCGCGGGCCAGACCCAAGGGGGCCGCAAATCCCTCTCTCAGTGGGATGGGCCCTCGCCTCGAGCCCCACGTCGGGCGTCAAATGTTAGGTAAAAGACGACAAGGTACACCAAAAAATCTCTGACAGGCTTTAATGGTGAAGCGCTCCCAGGCGGGGTTCCCAGACCTGAACAGGGCAGGTCGAGGAAATCCACGCGCCGGGACCGCGTTGGAAGTTTGTTTATATATGCATGTTGGGAGGGATGGCTGGGCTAGCGGATGGGGGTTTGGATAGGCTGCTGGTTCGTGGCGTCACGAGCTGATAGGTTTCTCTATGCGGCTGGGGTGGGGCGGCTTATGCAGCTGAGGCAGCACGGTTCATGCAGCTGGGGCAGGGTGGCTTTAGCTGGTGGAGTGTGCTGTCATTGGTCCCCGGGATCCGGGAGGCTCCCCCGTTAGGGACTTCCTCACTGGCAGGAGGGAGAGGAGGGGCAGCCCATCATGGCCCCTGGGGTCCGACCTTACAGAAAGGACATCTTTTTTGGGTGTTAGTTCTAAAAGGTCTTGTAGGTCTTCATAAAACCGTTCAACTTCAGCTTCTTCAGCGTTACTGGTTGGGGCATAGACTTGGATAACTGTGATATTGAATGGTTTGCCTTGGAGACAAACAGAGATCATTCTGTCGTTTTTTAGATTGCATCCAAGTACTGCATTTTGGACTCTTTTGTTGACCATGATGGCTACTCCATTTCTTCTGAGGGATTCCTGCCCGCAGTAGTAGATATAATGGTCATCTGAGTTAAATCCACCCATTCCAGTCCATTTTAGTTCGCTGATTCCTAGAATGTCGACGTTCACCCTTGCCATCTCCTGTTTGACCACTTCCAATTTGCCTTGATTCATGGACCTGACATTCCAGGTTCCTATGCAATATTGCTCTTTGGAGCATCGGATCTTGCTTCTATCACGAGTCACGCGCACAACTGGGTATTGTTTTTGCTTTGGCTCCATCCCTTCATTCTTTCTGGAGTTACTTCTCCACTGATCTCCAGTAGCATATTGGGCACCTAATGACCTGGGGAGTTTCTCTTTTGGTATCCTATTATTTTGCCTTTTCATACTGTTCATGGGGTTCTCAAGGCAAGAATACTGAAGTGGCTTGCCATTCCCTTCTCCAGTGGACCACATTCTGTCAGACCTCTCCACCATGACCCGCCTGTCTTGGGTTGCCCTGCAGGCATCGCTTGGTTTCATTGAGTTAGACAAGGCTGTGGTCCTAGTGTGATTAGATTGACTAGTTTTCTGTGAGTATGGTTTCAGTGTGTCTGCCCTCTGATGCCCTCTTGCAACACCTACCATCTTACTTGGGTTTCTCTTACCTTGGGCGTGGGGTATCTCTTCACGGCTGCTCCAGCAAAGCACAGCCGCCGCGCCTTACCTTGGACGACGGGTATCTCCTTACCGCCGCGGTTCCTGACCTTCAACGTGGGATAGCTCCTCTAGGCCTTCCTGCGCCTGCACAGCCACGCTCCCGGGTTGCTCCTCCCGGCCGCCGGCCCTAGCCTCGGGCGTGGGTGGCTCCTCAGGGTCACCACCCCTGGCCTCAGGCATGAGGTGGCTCCTCCCAGCTGCCGCCACTGGCCTCCGGCTCGGGGTGGCTCCTCAGGGTCACCACCCCTGGCCTCGGGCGAGAGGTGGCTTCTCCCGGCCACCCCTGACCTCGGCTGCAGGGTGTCTCCTCCTGGCTGCCCCTGACCTCGGACGCAGGGTAGCTCCTCTCGGCCGTGCTTAGTGCGCCGTAAGTGTGCTATATCCTTATGTCAGAGAAACCAATGGACATATATTAATTTAAAAATACTTTATTGCTAAAAAATGCTAACTATCATATGAGCCTTCAATGAGTCATTTTTTTTTTTTGCAATAGTGACATCAAAGATCATTCATCACAGGTTAGTAATAATAACAGTGAACAAGTCTGAATTGTTTTGAAAATTACCAAAATGTGGCACAGAGAATAAAGTGAGCAAATGTGGTTGGAAAAAATGGCACTGGTGGACTTGCTCAATTCAGGGTTTCTACGAACCTTCAATTTGTAAAAAACGCAGTGTCTGCGAGTCTCAATGAAGTGAAGTGCAATTGGGTGAGGTGCCATGTACACTTTTCATTCTTGTACAAGAGTGCTTGTAAAATTAGAAAGAGAGCAATAAATATCATAAGAAAAAAATGTTCTTCGGGAAGTTAGGAGAGTGTGCCAGCTCTCAGAATTTTTGTCTGTTGGAAGGCTATAGAGATTAAGAATTCTTTGGTTAGATCCCATCTCACCAGTTTTAACTCTAGTTTATTGAGAAATGTTTTTCATGAAATAGAATCTAAGACAATAAAGAAAATTAATGAGAAATGTAGAATTCCCTCCATGGCTCAATGTAAAGTAAAGCATTAGCTGCAGATTCATTTCCCTAAAGCTGTGCGAGTGCAAGTAAACGAAGTGGAAAGGAAATTCCCCTGATGATGTGAGCCAGTAAAACCCAGTCAATGGAGTTTGGACTTGAATTATGCACACTGACTTTTTACATTTATTTGAATGCATTTGTTAGCTGCATTACAATCTTTGCCCGTATTGAAAGGCCCAAATTATCTGCTAATATAATGCATATGAGCTGGTTCTCAGAAATCATTAAACTATGGATGGATTTTTCTCCATGATATTTTAATGTCAGAGGGTAAAATATGTTGTTTTATCTTCTTGTCTTAAGAAGTTTAATCTAGTAAGCGTGGGTTTAGATGGAGGATGGAGGGAATATTAGAAACAAACTCAATTTCCTCTTTTCTAAACTAGCTTCAAATTATCTGTGATTCTGATTCTGGGTCATTATTTAATTTAAGTGGGAAATACATTTGAGTTTCTGTTCTCTGTAAAGCATTCTGTAGAATTTAATGGAAGATTTAAAGATTCAAGAGGATTTTAAGCCCAGTTTTAGAGGCAAATTATATATCATTATACAAGGCAGTATAAGAGCTATATTTTGTTTAATATGTATGTGTATGATTTAATTATGCAAAGAAAATTTCAGGAGTCAAATAAAATCTGTAATAGAGTCAAGACTCCACAGTATTGTAGGATCCTCCACAATGAAATTAATTTTATTCAGGGGGATTAAGAAAGATAGTTTAGCTGAGTCTTGAGGATAACTGGGATTTTGATTAATAGAACAGGGACCACATAAACAAAACTGTGCAAGTATCTAACATAATTAGTCAATGGCATAGGGTCTGTTTAGGCTTCAACATATGGACAGTGGGGCCCAAAGTATGACAGATCTCTGCGATCTCAGATATTTAAAGACTTGGCCCTAGGTTTTCAGATGTACCCAGTGATTAGCTAAGAGTCGCAGTCTCCAAATTATATTATTTAGAAAGCTAATTCAGCAAAGTGTTTAGAGATATTTCAAGGAAAATAAGGTTTCATGATTAAAGAAGTTTTGGAAATCCTAGGCAATTCAAGACAATATAGACAATATTCTTTATTGCAGGACTTTTCAGAGCTTTTACTATGCTAGTAAACAGAGTTAATCTTACAATATGAGTTCTTGGCTGGGCAGTTTAGGTGTTTTGGAAATATCGGTTTAGTTTGCTTTAAATTCTGACCATACTCTAAGTTCCTTTCAATCAATAACATCAAATGCTTTGTTTCTTCCTTCCTTCTTTCTTTTTCCCTCCCCACTTCCTTATTCCCTTTTTATTTAATTTTTCTCTTTCAAGAAATTTGAATTAAATTATAATTTAAAAAAATCTGTGACCATAGTGCTATGTTAGTTTAAAAACAAAGTCTTTTGTGCCCCTTTTAAAGAAATTGATTCTAAAAATACTGCTGAAAATAAGTATTCTCCCTGTTTTAAAAATACCATCAGTCTGACAGTGGAACATGGCTTCCTTTATATTCTTAATTTAACAACAGTTCTTTCTAATTGGGGCAGGATAGCTTTATGTATCGGAGAAGGCACTGGCAGCCCACTCCAGTACTCTTGCCTGGAAAATCCCACGGACGGAGGAGCCTGGTAGGCTGCAGTCCATGGGGTCGCTAGGAGTTGGACACGACCGAGCGACCTCACTTTCACTTTTCACTTTTGTGCACTGGAGAAGGAAATGGCAACCCACTCCAGTGTTCTTGCCTGGAGAATCCCAGGGACGGCGGGGCCTGGTGGGCTGCCGTCTCTGGGGTCGCAGAGTCGAACACGACTGAAGCGACTTAGCAGCAGTAGCAGCTTTATGTATATATACATATAAAAGTTTTAACCTTGAATGCAGTTTCTGAGTAATGAGGAAAAAAAGGGGACAATTGTCTACCAGCCACATCAGCTGAATCCCTCCCTCTGCAGGTCAATGGGTGATATTGCACAAACACTCTAAAAATACTTTTTTAGTTGTTGTCAGCCTTGCTATGTGCCTTGTACTGAAAATGAAATACTTTTCTCATTTCATTCAACTCATGTAATAGGAAGAGCTAGAATTAGAACTCAGGAATTTCTGATTTCAAAACCACCATGTTTTGTTGCCTGCTGCTATGCAAATTAGAACTTCTCAATAAAATCACCAAAGGAAGGCTACCCCCCTTATGTTTCTTCTGATAAACTGCACAATCCAAGAACTACATGGCAGACTCTTGTTCATCATTTTAAAGTCATTTTTTTTTTTTTTTTTGGTAGCGGTGGCAATTAACATACAGACAATAAACAAGCAAGTACAAAACATTAAAAGAAAACAAAGTAGTGAAAAATATTGTAAATAAATCAATCAGACTTTTAGATCAATAATAATGACATCATTTTGTATATAAATGGCAGAGATATAAACATCATAAACTTTTATAAATTTGCCCCCTCAAAATGTCTCTTTGGCATATAGATTATTTCAAGGTGAAAACAATCAAGGCTCAAAAGACTCAGGAAGAAATTTCAGCCTTTCCCCTAACTGTGTAAAGAATGAAGACAGAGGCCCTATTCCAGGAAGGGAGCCATGACCAAGATGAATGGCTGAAGTATGAACTAGGCGTGGAGACAGGGAGGAATTTAGGTAAGTCTGTCTGTTGGAACTCCTGTGTCCCATTGTCTCACTGTGGCCCAGCAAACATTTGTTTATTGAATATTTGCTTTTCCCTCTCTGTGTCAGTTGCCTTCCTCCCCTTTGAAGTCCCAGGCCGCCACCCTCAACATCCTCTTTTGTCTTTAGCTAAAGGTATTTAAGGTAAAGTTTTTGGAGAAGGCAATGGCACCCCACTCCAGTTCTCTTGCCTGGAAAATCCCATGGACAGAGGAGCCTGTTGGTCTGCAGTCCATGGGGTCCCTAAGAGTCGGACACGACTGAGAGACTTCACTTTCACTTTTCACTTTCATGCATTGGAGAAGGAAATGGCAACCCACTCCAGTGTTCTTGCCTGGAGAATCCCAGGGATTGGGGAGACTGGTGGGCTGCTGTCTATGGGGTCGCACAGAGTCGGACACGACTGAAGCGACTTAGCAGCAGCAGCAAGGTGAAGTTTTCAGCTATTTTGATGAGTTGAGTTTTTCCTGAGTCTCTCCCACGTGTTCATGTTATTAAACTTTTTGAGTTTTCTCCATTACTCTGTCTCATGTCAATTTAATTCTTAGACCAGCCAGAATAACCTAGAAAGGGTGGAGGAAAATTTCTTCCCAACACCAGGTGGCACTAGTGATAGTAAACCCAGCAGGCAATGCAGGCGACATAAAAGTTCCTTGAAGAAGAGCCCCTGGAGGAGGGCATGGCACCCCACTCCAGTACTCTTGCCTGGAGAATCCCATGGACAGAGGAGCCTGGCAGGCTGCAGTCCAAGGGCTGGCAGAATCGGACACAACTGAAGTGATTTAGTATGCAGCATACACTTTCAATTTCACATTTAGATACCCCCACCCCCAAATCCTTTTCAGATTAATATATCCTGCAAAAAATTTAGGGGGGTAAATTATTGACTGTGACTAATTTAAAGACATTATTTAATATGGAGAACATTATCAAATTCAGAAGATGTTTTCAGAAATGAATATTGTAGAGTTCTAATTAAGTATAAAATAACAAAATTAGAAATGAGTAACATGCATTTGTGAGAGGAAAAGAACACACAAGATATAAAGTAGTGTAACACAGAAGAAAAATCTTTAATTGGAGCACTGTTAATCCTCTTTGATGAAAATTCAGTGGAGACCAGTGAGACTCCTGAATGCACACTCCTCAAATTGTACCAAGACTGGAAGTGTAGAGAATCAGCTGACATGTGAAACTGGTTTTTAAAAAATGTGAAAATGCTTGATGTTGACATTTGTTAAAAGCTATTCCACTAAAATGGTATAATTTTTAATAAATACATAAGAAACCAAAATGTCAAAAGATGAATCAATCTTCTCTTTTGTAGCTGTGCTATTCTCACCCCCACTGCGACTCTTTCATTTGGAAATTATTCACAACAAAAGGACAAGTCTCTCATTTTTGTGGCCAAGAGAGGATAAGGGAGATGCTATTTGAATTGTAAAAGTCCTTTTTCAAAATGCTTACTTTGTAATAAAAATGGCACTTTAATCTGAAGAACAATTCTTTTTCACTTTTGCTACCTAATATACTACACAATTTCAACTGATCACCTGTAATACTTTAATTGAATATGAAATAAATCTCCTTCATCTCCATTAAGCTATTTAACTTTAATTTTCATAATGAAATGGAGTAAGAAAGGTCAAGGCCTCCCCTCCAAAGACCCAAGTGAAAAATCTCATTCATCTTCTAAGCAAGACTGTCTTTCACAAAACATCAGGTTGCATAGTTGCTCAAGGGAACAGGTTCTAGGAGGCAGTGTACGACCTAAGGCCCTTTGGAAAAGATTTCCAAGAAGTAAATATTTTTCACTCTGACTCATTTGTTTCCCTTATCCCTCTCCCTGGAAAAATACCGACCCTCCAGTCCCTAAGGTGACAATTTGCTGCTGGGCTATAGGGTTATAGAATCTTACCTTTTGGTCTTGAAGCATATCATATATATATGGGGAGAGGTAGTAGGGGAGAAAAAACTTTCCCTCTACCCTTCTAGATACTTGGCTGAGACCTTCCTCTGACCCCTGTAATAAGAGAGAGATTAACAGGAGAAAAAGCACAGACATCCTCCTTCACACAAAGAAAAAGTAAAGTGAAAGTCACTCAGTCGTTTCCAACTCTTTGGGATCCCATGGACTATACAGTCCATGGAATTCTCCAGGTCAGAATACTGGGGTGGGTAACCTTTCTCTTCTCCAGGAGATCTTCCAATCCCAGGGCTCGAACCCAGGTCTCCCACATTGCAGGCAGATTCTTTGCCAGCTGAGTCACAAGGGAAGCCCTCATACAAAGGAGATACCCAGGAAAACCAAACTGGCCCAAGCCATCACCTTAAAGTAACATTTCCAGCTAAAAACAAAAGATATTGTGTGGGGGAGAGCCAGGTTTTCAGACGAAGCACAGTAAACGAGAGTATGGTTACTATGCAGATTTAAGTCCTTCTCTTCTCCAGTGATAGGAATTTCTGTAGATTTAGTCATCCTCCTTTTCCTGGCTGGGTCTCTGGGGTGGTGCAGTGGTAAAGAATTTGCTTTCCAGTGCAGGAGCTGCGGGAGATGTGAGCTCACTCCCTGGGTCGGGAAGACCCCCGGAGGAGAAAATGGCAACCCACTCCAGTGTTCTCGCCTGGCAAATCCCATGGACAGAGGAGCCTGGTGGTCAGAAAGAGCTGGACATGACAGTGCGTGCACACACACACACACACACACACACACACACACACACACACACACCCCTTCTTGGTACTGAGAGGGAGACGCCCTTATAAATAGAGATTCCCCTTATAACTGTAAATTTCTCTTACCAAAGCGTAACTTTGACTTGGTTTTCAGAGTTTCTCTCCTTTCTGTTGTTCTTTAAACACAATCAGGCTAAAATGATCCTTATGCATATTTTGTGACAAATTCTTCTGTCCTTCAAGGTCATCAGAGAGTAGATCCTACCTAAGGGTCACATGTATCACTAAAATGGTAACATTAAAAAAAAATTAGTATGTTCACTAGAACAGAAGAGGTTCTTAATTAAAGAACTTCAGAGATCCATACAAAGCAGTAGTCCCCAGACTCTCAAAATGTGCATCAGAATCACAGGTCAAGGTTCTGATTTGGTGAATGGAATGGAATTCATTTCTAACAGGTTCCCAGGTGGCTCCTACTGCTGGTCTGGGTAACATGCCTCAAAAGTTCTAGCAAGTGAGCTGTTGTTACCCCCAAACTGGATCTGCCTCTTGGTGGGTATTTAGCCAGAAGACACAACCAAGTCAAAGACCAGGAGAAGGAAGGATTTATTACTTGCAGTAAGTAAAGAGAAGCCCAGGAATATTTCCCAAAGCATTGTTTCTTTGAATAACAAAACTGGGGAAATTTTAAGCTATAAGGGTGCATGATTATTCACCAATGGGCAGGGGTGCCTGCATATTTATGAAGGGTCCTGTTCTTCTGCAAGGGCAAGCATTGTGGCCAGGTTTAGGCCTAAAAAAGCTTCTCTTGTGTCAAGAAAGCCGTGTCTGTTTCTCCTCCTTCAGGCACCCCTACCATAAATGCCTACACTGTGACTCACTTATGTGCCTTAAGTGAGTTTCAAGTGAGCTTTGGGGTAACAGGTGACTTGTAGAAGGGCCAGAGCCATAGGCCTATTGCTGCTGGCTAAGATTGCCTTGTCTGTGTATCTCATTGTGCCATAGAAATATTATTACTTTCTAAATACCCCATGACATGAAAAATTTGGGAGTGTATTGTATTCTACAGAGCTGTGTTTCCAGTGATTTAATTCTATTGGGAAAATTTAGCATAACTTGTCTTTAGAATAGATTATTTAAAGTGAGGTAAGGAATCCTGGAATCATTCCCCAGACACTTTGTAAGGAAGAAGAGGAAGAAATCAGAATATTTGTTGAGTGAGTTCTTTGTGGCAGGCACATGCCAGGCACTTAACATGCTATTATGTTTAGTTCTCTCCACAATCTAATGAGATAATTGTTATTTCACTCTTTTCACTTCACCTAACGGAGGTTTTGAGTACATAAGTAATTTGCCCAAGGTCACGGAGCAGGTAAATGAAGCCAGTGTCTCTGACTTGAAGTTCCAGAGCTGTATCATGTGGTCTTGGGGATGAAGCAAATAAAGGGACCTTTCTTTACATCATCAGAAATTGGATCAGCTTCAGAAGAAGTTAAGCCAGTTTGGGGTTATATCTAAGTTCCCAAATGAAAAGTCAACCAAAGAAGTTATTACTTTATTGACTTCCCCAATTTATACACTTTGGGTTTGCAGGGGTTATGTAGGTAGAAGTTTACAACGTGTGGTTACCAGGTTTCTTTGTGCATGTTGTGTATGGGTTTCCTTTCTGATGTGTAGCTGTAGTTGATGCCTTAGTGTGTCATACCTTCTGGCTGCGTTCTGTATGCGCAGGGAAGTGGTGATTTGGGCAGTCACATGAGAGTGGGTTTGAGGACCCAGGTTTTTTGGATAGTTTTCCTCTGACCTCTGCATCACTTCGTGGAGACTCAGTCTTAGGGGCCCTTGTCTAGAAGCCATCTCTCTTCGCCATTGCTGCTGGTCTTTGGGTTTAGACTCATCCACCCTTTGATTTTTGCCTTCCTCATTTTTGGAACACATAATTTCTAACTCATAACACTCTTTACATTTAATTAGCATTTCCAGTTTACTTGGGCTTCAACTTATCACTTATAATGTTTAAAGGGCTCATTAATTTCTCTTATTGTGGTTCCCCTCTCATTATTTCCTGTCTGAAACATGCCCCATTCTCAATGGGGTGCCTAAATAAGTGCTTTAACTGGATGCTTTATTAATTACTTTTGCTGATTTTCTTCAATTACTTTAATTATTGCTGTGCTGTATTATTTTTATCTCTTGACTCCTCAAATTAAAAGTTCACCTTTTGATATATTGAGTATGTACGCAGAGAAGGAAATCACTTGAATGAATTAAGGCTTGTAGCTGGGAAATGTACTGTAATTAAAAACATGTGGGACCTTGAAAGGCTGCCATTTGGTAATAGGTGACAGAATCATATCCAGAGAGATTAAGAGATTGGCTGGTAGCTCTGCTAGTAGAAACAGAAATCAGCCAGACCTCAGATTGAAACCTGGATTGTAATGATCAGTTCTGTGATCTCGGTCGACTCACTTGATGATTTTGAAAAAAAATTTTTTTTTCCACCTAAAGTGTGGTGAAATAGTAATAATGATAGTAATAACACAGGGTCATTGGAAAGAAAACTAAAGCACTGACATCAGTATAGTGTTTGGTACACATTAGGCTTTTAATAAATAGTAGCTATTATTTTGATTGTTAGCAGTGATTCAATTCTGTGAAAATATTTTTCTTTCTTACTGTCCTTTAATTTACATAATTTCTAGATCCATGGTGATAAGGTATAATTTTCAAGAAGCTAAAATTATGATGCTCATAGAAATATAAAATGAACATCTGCCAAAAATTTAAAGTAGCTCTTTAATGAGGCGTCAAATAATAATCAGTCTAGAGGCTACAAAGAACAAAGTCTTATTTGGGGTCTTAGGAATTGCAATTTGGGACACATAGATTCGGGGAAAATTGAAAGACCGTTCTGGGGAAGAGAAATAGTAAGAGGCGTATAAAGGCAAAAGCTACAAGGCTGTTAATGTTGTCTTGTAAGAATTATGACTGGCTCTGATGGAACAAGGAAATAGTTGTCCTTAAGAGACAGGCTGTCATAAGTGATTTAGAGCAGGGGTCCGATAAGTATCTTAAGTTTCTGGACCATTGTGCAGATGTTCTGGTTGCCTATATTAAGACAATATGTGGTCAAAAGTTCACATTCCATTCTGGCTGAAATGTATGTAAGTCCTATCTCCTCAATGACTTCTCACTCCATTTTAGAGGACTCTCTTAGCAATACCCACACTATTCTGGTTTTTCTTTCACAGAGGGTACCAGTGAGGTGTTAAAAGTGATTCAAAAGATAATTCTTGACTGCTTAAAGTAAAATATGAGAAGAGAGAAATGGTTTGAAGACAGAGTTGTTAATCAAAAGAGAAGCAGAGCTTAAAAATTTGGAAATCTCAACGCATTTATACTGCAAAAAATGAGAAAGTATGCTTGGAAGAGAATACTAAGCATGTGACCAAACGATTATTTAGTAAAATTGGTAAGGATCAGCCATCTCAACAGAACCCAGGAGCTGCTTATCTGTTTTCTTCTGCAAACAGAAGAGTGATTCGGGAGGCAGTTCTGAAAACATCAGAGCTCTTGTGCCTGTCACAGGTTGCAGGCTATCTTGGGGGGAAGAGCCTTCAAGGTCCTGGGAGGCAGATTGGTTTCAAAGAAAGGGGTGCTGGCACCTTTGGGATTTTGGTGCATGTGGCCTGGCACTACCTTATGTCTTGGGGCTTTACTTCCATGCTTTGGTGCTATGGTTCCTCAGTTGCCAGTCTGGGTGGCCCCTGGAGTGGCTTGGTCTGTGCCCAGCAGAGCCATAGGGGCATGGCTATCTCTACCTAGATTTCAAAGGACAGGGCCTCCCAGCAGTTATTGATCTGGGACCCCAGCCTCGGAAATCTGGATGGAGGAGCCCAGGCAGAGAAACACCATGGGGGCAGGGTCATCCAAAGATGTAGGATCAGGCCCCAATCAATCTAGAGAGTGAGATTTTCTTCTCCAGTGTATTCAGAAGGCAAGCTCTCCACCCCAGTGGACCTGGGAGACAGATCATTGAGCCAAAGAGGATTGATTACTCTGGAGCCTTGAGTTCTAATAGGATTTGCCCTGTTGCATTTTGGACTTGCTTGGGACCTGTCACTCCTTTCTTCTTTCTGATTGCTCCCTTTTTGAATGAGAATGTCTATCCTATGTCTATCCAACCGTTGTATTTTAGAAGTACATAAACTTGTGTGATTACTGGAGGGCAATTTACCTGAGGATGAATTATAATTTTAGTCTCAACCATATTATCAGAAAGTTGACTTTGTCTTTTGGTGGATGTCCAGCCAAAAGACACAACCCAGCCAAAGAGTGGGAGAAGGAAGGATTTATTATTCAATACTTGCTGCAAGTAAGGAGATCACTGAGGATATTTGCCAAAACGTTGTCTCCTCAGACAGCAAAATTGGGGATGTTTCAAGCTGGGTACCTGCATATTCATGAAAGTATTTGGGTAGTATGTGCATATTCGTGAAGGAGCTTGAGCAGAGGAAAATTCAGCACAGTGTTGGGGCAAAAGTTGCCAGAACCCAAGCTTTAGTTTATTGAAATCATGAGGGTCAGAAAAAGTCAGCATCCTGCCTCTTAGATTCTGAGAAGTCTGAGATCTCAGCATGCAGTTAACATCCTCCACCTGGGTGGGAGCCTTAGTTCCTGCAGAACTTGAAGATATGAAAACAATCTGATATATATATATATATATATATATATATACACATGTATATCTATATGTATATATATATCTTAAGGGGTATATATATAGATATCCCTTGAAGAGGAACTAGGTCTCTATTTGATTGCTGAACTACTGTTTTTTAACTGCTTTTCCTTTGCTATTTCCTTCCCTTAAGATGATTAATCACTGAGACCTGTTTAAGGGCAAGCATTGTGGCCAGGTTTAGACCACAAAATGGCTTAGGCCAAAAATGGGCTTCTCATACGTCAAGAAAGCATGCCTAGTTCTCTTTCTCTGGGTATCCCTTACACTCTCTGCTTGCAATGTCTGACTAAGATGATATCTAGAAATGAGTATATTTTGTATGTGAGAAGGGCTTGAATTTTGGGGGGGTGGAATGCTGTAGACTGAATATTTATTTTGCCTCCCCATTCACATTTTAAATCTTAATAACCAATGTGCTAGTATTAGGAGGTGAGGTGCTTGGGATGTGATTAGGTCATGAAGGTGGAACATTCATGAATAGGATTAGAGGTCTAGAGAGATACCTCTTCTTCCACCACGTGAGGTGAGAGCAAGATGTCTACCTATGAGCCCGGAATTGAGCCCTGCCTAGACACTTAATCTTCCAGAAACTTGATCTTAGACTTTCTAGCCTCCAGAACTGTGGGAAATACACTTCTGTGGTTTATAAGCCACTCAACTGATGGTATTTTTGTTATGGTAGCCTAAGTGACTAAACAAGAAGTGGTAAGGTTAGAGACGAAAAGGGCAGCCAGCTTGTGTGAGGCTCAGGAACCATTTCAAGAGTGTAGGCTTTTACTCTGAGTCAAATGGGGATCTTTCAGGATTTTAAGCAGAAGAGTTATATGATCCGACTTATATTTTAAAAATATCACTATGGAAGCTATGTTGAGAGTAATAGATGGTAGGAAGGTAAAAGTAGAAGCAGAGATTCCTGTTGGGAAGTTATTGTAGTAATTCAGGTGAAAGATGATACTGGCTTAGGATGCTATAAAGGTAATGAGAAATGGTAGACTCAGGATATGTTTTAAAGTTAGAGACTACAGGATTAGCTGGTAGTTTGCATTTGCATGTGAGAGATAGAAAGCAGTCAAAGATGCTTGTAAGGTTTTGGGCTGAATGTATGGAAGGATGGAATTGCTGGCCGCTGAGATGGAGAAGGCTTCAGGTCGATCAGATTTAGGTGTGTGTGTGTGCTAGCTAAGTCACTGCAGTCATGTCCATCTCTTTGTGACCCTATGGACTGTAGCCCTCCAGGCTCCTTTGTTCTGGAATTCTCCAGGCAAGAGTATTGACGGTTTGCCGTGCCCTCTTCCAGAGGATCTTCCTGAACCAGGAATTGAATCTGCATCTCTTAGGCCTCCTGTGTTGGCAGGTGGGTTCTTTACCACTAGCACCAACTGGGAAGCCCAGATTTAGGTGTAGTGATAGGTTACAAATATGGTCAAGAATTCTTTCCCCCCTACACGAGCTCCTTTGCAATGTGACATTGAGTCAACACTCTTTCCCTCTCTGACCCCCACATGAGATCTGAGGAATCTTGGCTGGCAGCATGCCAACCAGCAGACATGCGAGATAGGCCAACAGACCACAGATGCATGAGATCATCCAGCTTCCAGATGTCCAGACAGGTGCATAAGTAAGCCCAGCAGATACCAGGCAAGCTGGCCTAGACTAGACCATCTGACCCACAAAATCAGGAGTTAACTCAGGAGTTCAATTCACTGGGTGACTTAAAACAGAAGTTTATTCCTCCACAATTCTGGAAGCTAGAAGTCTAAAATTGGAATATATCCAGACCTGTGCTTCCTTGTAAGGCTTTAGGGAAGAATCTTTTTTTTTTTTTTTCTAGTTTTGGGTGGCTGCTGGCAATTCTTGGCATTCCTTGGCATTCCTTGGCATACAATGTAGCGGGGAATATGCCCACTCTAAACTCTGCCTCCATCCTCACATGGTCTTCTTCCTTGTATATTTCTCTTTTTCTTCATATGACCTTCTTATAAGGACCCCAGTTATTGGAGTTTAACTAAAAATTTTGCAAAAATGTGTTTCCAAGTAAGGTCACATTCATAGGTTTTAAGAAGTTAGGACTTCACAATCTCTTCTAGGGGGGCACAATAATTCAACCTCTGGGCTTCCCAGGTGGTGCTAGTGGTAAAGAACCTGTCTGCCGATGCAGGAGATATAAGAGACACAGGTTCAATCCCCGGGTCAGGAAGATCTCCTGGAGGGGTGGGCACGGCAACCTACTCCAGTATTCTTGCCTGGAGAATCCCATGGACAGAGGAGACTGGCGGGCTACAGTCTATAGGGTAGCGAAGACTCAGACATAACTGAGGCAACTCAGCAGTAGCAGCAACAATTCAACCTACAGAAATGGTACTTAACCCAGCATGTTTTGCAATAGAAAGTGAAAGTGTTAGTTGCTCAGTCATGTCGGAGTCTCTGCAACCCCATGGACTGTAGCCTGCCAGGCTCCTCTGTTCATGGAATTCTCCAGGCAAGAATACTGGACTGGGTTGCCATTCCATTCTCCAGGGGATCCTTCCCAACCCAGGATCAAACCCAGGTCTCCCGCATTGCAGGCAAATTCTTTACCATCTGAGCCACAGCATGTTTTGCAATAGTTTGTTACATAAAAAAGTCTAACGACTACAGTGGTGAGAAGTGAGGAGTCCAATTTTGGACATGCTGAACTTATATTAACTCTTTTCCTAGCCTCACTTTTAGTTGTAATTGCTTCATATTTCACTGAGAAAAGAAAAACAACCAGAGGAGAATTTTCACAAGCCTCCCCTATCCAATTTACCTACCTACAAGCACTGATTTTGTATACTTTGTCTTCCATTCAGGTACTGGTAGTGAACTCTCTGTGTTCCAATCTAACTCCAGCCTCTTCATTTATGTACTTACCTCTTGCCCATTTAAGGTCATCATTCCAGCTATTCTGCTTTTCTTTCTTCCATCATCAGTTTTTCCATCTCAACCAGATCATCTCCATCAGCATAAAAACATACTATTAAAAACCATGCTATTATGTCTTCCATCCTAAAGAAAATACCTCTCTTGACCTCCTACTTCTGCTGTCAAATACTGCCCCATTTTTGACCTCTTTGTTATAGCAAAATCCCCGTCAAAGGAGTTGTTTATATTCTGCCCAGTAGTCTCATGAGCCCACTAATCATGCTTTTGCCCCCTTAACACATATACACAGGCCTTTTCATTGAAATCATCTTCTCAAGTTCATTGGTAAGGTAACCTCCACATTACCAGTCATTCTCAGTCTTCATGTTACTTGACTTACTGCCAGCTTTTAACATGGCTTATCTCTGATCATTGAAAACCTTTCTCCACTTGGTTTCCAGGACACTGTTTAATGAGCACTACACTTGGCAGCTTTTCCTGTATCCCAAGCAATGGGAGCAGGTGCTCTTGCTCACTAATGCCAAGCTCAGGGACTACTCACGGCTTCATGATATGGCTGCTGCAGGCAGAGGCTGTCGGCTGGTCCCCAGGCCAGTGGCAGGTGACCCATGTTGCTGAGCCCTGGGGGACCAAGGCCCAGAGGTGGTCTAGGCTGAGTATGGCCACAGCAGACCCCACTCTGCTGAGACTGATGTGGGGACCCTTGCAAAACTCTGTGGAGCGAGTGTTTGAGGAAGTGAACTTTGCAAACGACCTTCAAAGTCTCTCTTTTCTGCCATTAAGTGTTTGTATTCATTTTGGTCAAAAAAAATTTTTTTTCCTTCTCTTTCTTATGCTCCTTCACTAGCTGTTGTAGTCAGCTCTTGCTGCTATAGCAAAACACCATAGACTAAATGGTTTAAACTTCACATATTTATTTCTCACAGACCTGGAGGCTGGCAAGTCCAAGATCAAGGTGCCTATGGATTCAGTCTCTGGTGAAAGCCCTCTTCTTGCTTTGTAGGCAGCTGTCTTCTTGCTGTGTATCCTCACATGGCGCGTGCATGCATACACACACACACACACAGAGACAGAAACAGATAGAGAGAGGAAGAAAGAGAGAAGTGCTCTCTGGTCTATTCCTCTTTCCTCATCTTATAAAGGCACCAATTCCATCCTGGTGGCTCCACCTGCATGACTGCATTTAAACATAATTACCTTCCAGAGATGCCACCTCCTAATACCATCACATTGGGATTAGAACTTTAACGGTGAATTTTTGGGGAAAACCATGTATGTAGTCCATAGTACTTGTTTTATAGAGGTCAAGAACTTTCTTGGTCTGCATTTAGCAAAATAGTACCCAAGTTTAAAACTACTTTCTGGATGCATCAGAAAACATGATCTGCAAGTCATATTTAACTCTCCCATGTCTGCATCTTTTTTCCAATGTTCCTTGCCTATTTATTCAATGATAGCATCATGATCTCTTTGTGCCTCTACTATGCAATAGGGAAGATGGTAGTATTTAAAACTATGTTTGAGGACTCAAGTTTAAATTTGAATACATTTAAAGTATACATTTAAAATTCTTAGAATTGTGCCTGGGAGAGTATGCACTCAATAAATGTTAGCTGTTATTTATTCTCTGTACTATTATTCACAGGCAAGAAGGGCTAAGTTGTGCTTACTAATACTGAATGCAAGAATTAGGCAGCTATATCAACCCAAGTCATGAGCAGGCCAGAGAGTGACTCATCCATGAACGGATCTTTTCTTCAAGCCAGTAACTGAGTGAGTTGGCCAGAGGTATTCCCTGTAGGTTGCATCTGAATAGGCAGTTTCATTTGTCTCAGTGCCTAGGAAGTTCTGATGTTTAGTGGGTGGGAAGCAGGGTGTCAGGTCCTGTAATTCATTAAGAATTATCCCTCCCATAATGTCAAAAATCCTTACATTAAGGAATGCTATACTAGATCTGATACATGTATTTTTAAAATTTATTTTTATTTATTTATCTTTTTAGGGAGAGAAGGATCAGAGACAAAGGGCAAAGTATGGAGTAAAATGAGTTTGACAAAAGTGAGAGATGCTCAGTTGTGTCTGACTCTTTGTGACTCCAAGGCCTATATAATCATGGAATTCTCCAGACCAGAATACTGGAGTGAGTAGCCTTTCCCTTCTCCAGGGGATCTTTGCAACCCAGCATCTAACCCAGGTCTCCCACATTGCAAGTGGATTCTTTACCAGCTGAGCCACAAGGGAAGCCCAAGAGTACTGGAGTGGGTAGCCTATCCCTTCTCCAGTGGATCTTCCTGACTCAGGAATCGAACTGGGGTCTCCTGCATTGCAAGCAGATTCTTTACCAACTGAGCTATCAGGGAAGTTTGACGAAGCAGGCATGAGCTAGCTCATGCTTTGTGATAGTGTGGTACTGGGTTGATAGTGGCTGAGATGTTATATTCTCTGTTCTCAGGCAACTGTTGAGAGCAATGGTAGAGAGGAAGGAGTGAGCGAGTGAGTGAAAGTGCTCAGTCATGTCTGACTTTTTGCGACCCCATGGACAGTAACCTACCCGGCTTCTCCGTCCATGGGATTTTCCAGGCAAGAATACTGGAGTGGGCTGCCATTTCCTTCTCCAGAGGATCTTCCGAACCCAGGGATCAAACCCGGGTCTCCTGCAATGCAGACAGATGCTTTACTGCCTGAGCCACCAGGGAAGCCTGGGGCCAAATGTCAAGATCTTAATTCTACTGCATTAATAATAAGCTAAGGTAGTTAGTTCTCAGGAAAGAATGGAGAGGCAGAGGCATTGAAGAGCAATGCTATACTAGTAGTGCTCCCTCCACATAGAGAGAGGCTGGGAATAGGAAATTAGATTTCTTTCCATGTTAAAACTGTTTGACTGGCACCTTTGTATTCAGACAAAGATTTGAGAACCTCTTGATGAAAGTGAAAGAAGAGAGTGAAAAAGTTGGCTTAAAACTCAACATTCAGAAAACGAAGATCATGGCATCTGGTCCCATTACTTCATGGCAAATAGATGGGGAAGCATTGGAAACAGTGGTAGACTTTATTCTGGGGGGCTCCAAAATCACTGCAGATGGTGACTGCAGCCATGAAATTAAAAGATGCTTGCTCCTTGGAAGGAAAGTTATGACCAGCTTAGACAGTGTATTAAAAAGCAGAGACATTACTTTGCCAACAAAGGTCCGTCTAGTCAAAGCTATGGTTTTTCCAGTGATCATGTATAGATGTGAGAGTTGGACTATAAAGAAAGCTAAGCACCAAAGAATTGATGCTTTTGAACTATGGTGTTGGAGAAGACTCCTGAGAGTCCCTTGGACTGCAAGGAGATCCAACCAGTCCATCCTAAAGAAGATCAGTCCTGAATATTCATTGGAAGGACTGATGCTGAAGCTGAAACTCCAATACTTTGACCACCTGATGTGAAGAACTGACTCATTTGAAAAGACCCTGATTTGGGAAAAGATTGAAGGCGGCAGAAGAAGGGGATGACAGAGGATGAGATGGTTGGATGGCATCACCGACTCAATGGACATGAGTTTGAGTAGGCTCTGGAAGTTGGTGATGGACGGGGAAGCCAGGGGTGCTGCAGTCCACGGAGTTGCAGAGTCGGACACGACTGACCAACTGAACTGAACTAAACCGAACTGAAACATTTGACTGTGTTTATATCTTGGGTTACCATTTTTATAATTCCTCCACTAACCTTGTTAAGTGTTAAATGCTACTCCTGAGGTGTTTGAGCTCATCTCAAAAACAGTTGAGACTGACTTTGTTTCTCCCCAGTGGATGTATGGATTTAGTACGGTTGTATTTTTTTTCTTGCATTGTATATTTTAATAATGGCAATGTTTCATTTTTCTGGTCTGCTTTAAAGTAAATTATTTATGCTTATGTAGGTTCTTTTTAGCTGTATTTTACATGTAGCTAGAGAAAGAATTTCCATTTCTATGCTTGTTTTCCTTGTTACTTTTTGGGATTTCCAGGAGGAAAGTTCTGACACTATGGCACCAATATTCAAAGTGGACAACCCTTTATGTTATTTTAAACACATATTTCAAGTTCGAAATATACAAAGAAGACAAAAAATATTCCATTTTGAATTCAATTTTGTTGCTTTGGATTTTGACTCTGCCTTAATGCTTACCTAAGGAGTTAGAATGAAGCTAAACATTGTGATTTTAATGTTTCAGTCTCTGTCAAGAGGCTAAGAATGTTCTCACACAAGTTAAAACATACAGCAGCTGTGAAAAGACAAAAAAATAAAAGTTATAAGTAAATGTCATTTGACAGTTTGATGGGTTTCATGAGAGCTGGATTTGTGCTGGAGTGATTTATATGTTGGAGGGTTCTCAGATCTGGCTGCCCACCAGAGTAAGTAAAAACATTTAAAAAAAATTTAAAAAATATAAATATATGGGAACCACATCAGAAATCTTCATTTGGTAAGTTTGGGGTAGGGTTTAGGAATCTGTTTTTTTAAAGAGAATCTCAGCTCTGTTGTGCTGCAGTATATATTAAACAATGTTGTAAATTATGAACAGATTTTAGGACATTTTTTCCTGCTTGTAGTTGCTTCTTTTAGAGCAATTCTCCACTACTGCATCTGTACTAACTATGGGGATGCACGCTGGCTGGGGACAAAAGGATTCTTTAAATCTGCATATAAATCTTTGTGTATAAATGTGTTGGAAGGTCTGTGCCATTGGTGGACCACAATGCTGTTGAAATTTGTCTTATAATTCTCTGCCATAGCCGTCCTCTTTGCTGTGACATCATTTCAGCTGCCAAAAAAAGAAATCCAGGTTATATAGGTAGGAACAAATGAACAACTGAATATTTTTGGAAAATATCTAACAACTCAAAAGTTGTTTTACCCCAAAGTAGTAATATTTAGTTCTTCAAAACAGATGAAATAGCATGAATGATTTTCCTCTTTAGCATCATATTTTTATAGAATTTCATAATTGGATTTGATTTATCAAATTAGCTTTTTGGTTTATATGATCTTCCATTATAATAAATCAGGTAAAATGTTCTAATGTGAATGTTTTCTTTTTATCTTCAGGAGACCATAAAAAGGATTCACTTCACTGCAAAATGCATCTAAAAGATAATTATATCACTTTATACTTCAGATAAATTGTTCATAAAATGACTTAAAACTGCTTTTAGTGATAAATGCTTATATCTGATGATGCAAGGAAATGGGACATTATAAGTGGAAAATAAATGGTTTTTATATAAAGTCTTAAGGACTGTTTTTTATTACGTCTGTCATATTATAAAATGGTTTACTTCTTTAAATGTAGCTTATGAAACATATATATTGTGATTTTACTATAATGCTTTAAAAAAAGCAATTCGATTTTGACATACTTACCTTACCTCTGATAGAGCATCTTTATGAAATCTATTTTGCCTCGCATGTTAAACATTTCCTTTATTTGCTTGAGCTGTAAGGAAATGTAACTTAAAAATACCCATAATATTGGAGCATTATGATAAATACAATCTTGGGGGAAACTTCTCTGGAGACAAAGAGGTTGTTTGACATTTTCTTGGTGATTATTTTGTAACCACAGTCTCTGAATCCTAAGCATGGATGGTCACTGGACATTTAGTTGTAATATTTTTGACTATAAACTAAGTAATTATGCTTTTCCTGGTTAAAAATAATAAAAATGATAAATTTCTTAAATTCCCACTTATTTTATCTCCAGGTAAAGAAAGAAAATCAATATCTTTTCTGGGCAGGAATATCCTACAAATTACTATTGTAATTACATTCCCTTTGAGGGAGTTAAAATCATATTGCCTATGTATTAAATGTTACACTAATATATTTCAGTTTGGAATGTGTTCTGGATCAGAGTTAACTTATTCCTGATCAGTGAGACCTAGCCAGAAAATGTTTTGATTTTCTAAACATGTATGTTTACATAAGCAGGACTGCAATTTCCCTCACCTGTCGTTGCTTGCTGATTCCAATGTGTATGCCAACTGCACTTAGTTTGTGTGTAAACATCACAAAATCAGAGAATTTACTTCCTACAGCTCCCTTTTCTCCTTCATTTTGCCATGTGCTCCCGACCAGAATCTGTCTACTTTTGTTCACTCTCTCATCTGGAGGTACTTTTTCTGCTAATGTACAATTTCTAGTAGCTTCAGCCTCCAGTAAGATCTTCATTAATTACCAATTTTCATCTTTTCTCTCTTGAAAGCCTCTTTCTGATCTTATTTTCCATATGGTTGGAATACTTTCCTCAAAAACGATATCCTGGTGGTATGTTTTCTTTATATGTTGGTTGGCAGAGCTCTGGGAAGTTTTCTTCAAGGCTTAAAAAATGCATAAATTGCATCTGATCTAATAATTATTGCATTTTTCAGAAAAATCAAGAATTTTTAGTTTTAGTCTCCATTTTCCTTCCTTTCACTCTCATCCTTTTCATTTGTTTCTTAATTTTCTCCCTTTGCTTTCTGTGAGATCATTTCAAATTTGCACTTATTACTTATTCTATACTTTTCAGTTTCAATTCTAGTTTTTATCATAATAAAAATGTTTTATTTTTGTCTTAATATTCCTTTAATACTAAAATTTAAATTTTATCCTGCATATCCTTTTGGTTCTCTTTATTTTTAACTTCGTTTTGTTGTCCCCTTGGATTTCTATTTCTTTTCCTTAGAGGTTGTATCTTTTTAATTTTTTGAGAAAGTGGAATTGAAACCATTTGGGTTTCATTCTGGGGCCTCTGAAGAGTTCCAGTACTATAGTCCTTTAATTTCAGTGCAGAAAAGAATTCAGCGAGAGCCAAAGTGACAGATAAGTAGTGATTTTTCAGAATAGGACACTTGTGAGGCTTACAAGCAGGCAGGCTGGGGGTGCTATGCCCTGGGAACTTAGTGGGCTGCAGTCTTATAATCAAAGGAAAAGTGGAAATGGAGAAAAAGAACTTCTTTGTCTTTCTTAAAAAATTTTTTTTTATTTATCTATTTGGCTCTGCTGGGTCTTAGTTTTGGCATGTAGGATCTAGTTCCCTGACCAGAGATTGAACTTGGGCCCCCTGCATTGGAAGCGTGCAGTCTTAGCCACTGGACCATCAGCGAAGTCCTTTCTTTGTCTTTCTTGAGTAGACATCATGTTTCCATTGTCAGCTCCTCCTCCAGGTTGAGTAGGGGGAGTCTTTTTGTCCGTACATGGTCAAGCTAGGTCCATAAATTATTGTTTTTATTGTGTGCAGAGGGCATGTCCTAGGAATCATGAACTTACTGAGTTCCCTGGGCAGTATGTAGGTCTCACATCACCATTATTATTATTATTATTTTTGTCATTTTGGGGCATGTTTTGCATGGTTTTGTTGCTAAGGAAGTAGCAAGCCAATCTGGCTGTGATGCTAAGTGACTTGTTCTGCTTTTTGAGCAGAACATAACAAACAAGCCCACAATGTTTGAGAATTTTCCCAATACTTTCTTAAGTGACCATTAACCTTATTGTGGTTTCCCAAAGCCTTTGATAGCTTCCCTGATGACTCAGTAGGTAAAGAATCTACCTGCAATGCAGGAGACATGGGTTCAATCCCTGGGTTGGGAAGATTCCTTGGAGTAGGAAAGGGTAATCCACTCCAGTATGCTTGCCTGAAATAAATCCCATGGACAGAGGAGCCTGGTGGGCAAAGGAGCCTGGTGGGCTACAGTCCAAAGGATTGCAAAGAGTTGGACATGACTGAGCAACTAAGCAACAAAGACCCCTAAAGTTCCTTCTCTGTTTAGAATTCCCTAATGGAGTTGGCTTAAAGCTCAACATTCAGAAAATTAAGATCATGGCATCTGGTCCCATCACTTCATGACAAATAGATGGGGAAACAATGGAAACAGTGGCTGACTTAATTTTTTTGGGCTCTAAAATCACTGCAGATGGTGATTGCAGCCATGAAATTAAAAGATGCTTACTCCTTGGAAGGAAAGTTATGACCAATCTAGACAGTATATTCAAAAGCAGAGACATTACTTTGCCAACAAATGTCCATCCAGTCAAGGCTATTATGGTTTTTCCAGTAGTCATGTATGGATGTGAGAGTTGGACTATAAAGAAAGCTGAGTGCTGAAGAAATGATGCTTTTGAACTGTGGTGTTGGAGAAGACTCTTGAGAGTCCCTTGTACTGCAAGGAGATCCAACCAGTCCATCCTAAAGGAGATCAGTCCTGGGTGTTCATTGGAAGGACTGATGTTGAAGCTGAAACTCCAATATTTTAGCCACTTAATGCAAAGAGCTGACTCATTTGAATAGACCCTGATGTTGGGGAAAGATTGAAGGCAGGAGGCGAAGGGGATGATAGAGGATGAGATGGTTAGAGGCACCACTGACTCAATGTACATGAGTTTGGGTAAACTCTGGGAGTTGGTGATAGACAGGGAGGCCTGGCATGCTGTGGTTCATGGGGTTGCAAAGAGTTGGACACGACTGAGCGACTGAACTGAACTCTTTAATTTTCCTCTCTTTATTGTTTCGTATAGTAATAGCTGTCATTTATTGAGTGTCCACTCCAGCTCAGACACTGTGCTAGATATTTTTATGTATCAGTGATTATTTTTTCCATGTAATAGAGGAAAAAGCTGACGCTTGCAGTGCAGAAGCTAGGATTAAAACTCATTCCATGTGAATTGAAAGACCATGCTTTCTCCACCATCTCTGGAATGAAGAGACTTCTTACTATATAGGATGTATATGAACAGCCAAAGTGTTTGTATTACAGTCTATCAATGTGACGCTAGTTGAACTCCACATAAATTCCTTCCAGAAACAGGGTGGCCGTGTAGTTCTAGTTCCCAGTGTCCAGCAGTCATCTATCTTTGCTGGCTTAATGAAGTGTGGGTTATTCTTTTACCATTTCTGCTTAAATTTTAACACTAGGAAGCAATTCGGGACCTGTACAATACCTGAACTTTTATTTCTAACAAAAGTACTTTACTACTGGGGTTTATATTACTGCAGAGGCATGTGACAACATAGGGCTTCCTTCTCTGTTTTTGAGCTGTTGTTTATTATTCCAACTATTTATTGCAGTTGGAATTGAGATCTGCCCTCTGTCTATGGAAAGATAAACTGAAGGCAGAGTTAAGGTGCACAACTCTGGCTGCTTCAAAATACAGTGTCCACTCAATTTGGGGTGCCTGCTCAGTTTTTCTTAGCTTGTAAGTCTCTTGCATTCCTGAGTGAGTAACTGATAGTGTATCTTCCCTACATCTTTTTAGGATGAGCAGCTTAGTGTTTCTAGTTAGCAAAATATTCATATGTCATAAATTGTGTTTCTCAGTGTTCAATCAGTGACATTGATAAGGCATAATTATGGAAGAGTTCTTCTGGGTTTCTGGCAATAGGTTGACTATCAGTCAATCTTTGTTGATTTTCTTTCTTTCTTTTTTTTTTTTTGGTATTTCTAATAGATAGAAAAGGGAGTAGATTACATCAGGGAATGAAACCCAAGTGTCATTTTTAATTAGTACCTCCAGTAGTTATTTTTGCAAACAATACTTCATTTTTAAAATGTAATCCTTTGACTAATATATAATCTTTTGGGAACCTTGCACTTATTTCATACATTAAGGGAGAAGGGTCTTTGGGACTGTGAGAGATTCTGAATTGATGTTTTCTCTTTTGCTAGTCCTTTGCATTAAATTTTGGAAAAATGATAATGGCCTTTGTTTTTCCTATTATCACTGGCAAATGCATATTCCACTGACATGCTCTGCTTTCTTGTACATTCTCTCTCATCCAGAACTTTGCCTTCTGAGTTTCACTGTTATTTTTAGGGTTGAGTATTTCAAGGAAACCACTAAAAATACCTGTAATTTCAGTTGTTTTCTTATATAATGGCACACTCATTTTACCTAGTTTTCAAACTGTAGATTTCTCAAAGATGCTTTGAAAGGAATTGAGAAAATACATATAGGATTTAGGAGAGAGATATTTCCTGATTGGCACAAATGCAATAGATCTGGTGAGAATATATATGTATATATTTTCAATATAAATAGACAGTGATGATGGGCAATTCAATATTTATAATTTTAACTTTATATTCAAAGTGTAAAGAGTTCTAATAACAATGTCTTCTATCTCACTGCAGCAATTCTGCAAACTACTCAGCTCAGTTACGTAATGTTCAGATTCTTGTGGCCTGTAAAGTGCTAATACAGCTAGATTTCAGAGTGTGGCTCAGGATCCCTGAGTTTTTGAGACCCTTTTAGGCAGTTAACGAGATCAAAGTTATTTTATTATAATATTCAAACATTATTTCCCTTTTTCATTTCCATTCTTTCAAAAATGCACAGCAGAGTTTTCCAAAGGTTACTTGCTGTATGATATTGCAGTGGATGAATGCAGAAGATCAAGTTGCCTTTGATTAAGCCAGATACTAAAGAGAATTTAAAAAAAAATAACATAATGCCACTTGTGATGGACCAAAAAATAATCTCTCAAAAATGTCCACATCCTAACTTTTGGGACCTGTGAATATGTTACTTTATGATGCAAAAAGGACTTTGCAGATGTGATTAAATCGAGGATTTTGAGATGGAGAGATTATTTTGGATTATCTGTGGTGGATCCAGTATAGTCACAAGGGTCCTTAAATATGGAAGTGGGATGTAGAATTGTTAAGTGTCAGAGTACTGAGATATGAGAAAGGCTCAATAGGACATTGATGGCTTTGAAGATGGAAATGAACCACAAGCCAAGGAGTGTGGGAGATTTTGAAAAACAGGCAAAGGAAAGCAAAACAGATGATCCCCTGAGGCCTGTAGAAAGGAACACTTTCCTACCATCACTTTGATTTCAGCATAGTGAGATGTACTCTGGATTTCCCTTTTGTTTTTTATTTTTTAGTCTTGAATAGTTCTTTATATTTTGGATTTTTGTCACATATGCAGCATAAGGAAATCATGTGGCTTAAATTTTTTCCAAACATCAAAACTGCTATTTAAATATGCAGTGGCCTGTACTGCTTATGACACACTAAGCACTATGCCACGTATGTGCAGAGGAAGCACCTGGAGATCTTATGAGGATGCAGGTTCTGATTCTGTACATCAGGAACGAGGCCTGAGATTCTGTATTTCTGACAAGCTCCCAGATGATACAAGTGCTGCTGGTCCTTGAATCTCAGGTTGAGTAGCAAGGCTCTACGTAGATGAATTGATCTAATGCTCTCTATAATCTCAGATCTATACAACTATCGCTCTTATTTTAAAAATGAAGAAATGGAAATACAGAGAATAATTTGCCCAAGGTTACAACAGCTAGGAAGTGGCAGAGCCCAGCCCTCGCTCTAAGGATTCCTCTCTACAAAGCTAAACTACAGTATTCTATTTAAAATAAATACTAGTCCTAATTGGAATTTTTATTAAACATTTGAGCATTTATATGATTTTATTCCACTTATATAATACCCCACCCCCAATACGCAGTTTAAAAAGGCTGCTTGAAGCATGTGGTCAGACAATTGTACTACCCTTCTCAAATAACTTAAGAATGGGCTGCACACCCAGGATGTGTGTGTCCAGGTGGCACTGTGTGTGTGTTTGTGTATGTGGTGGTTTAAGGGGTATTAGTGTGAAGAATCAGGGTCTAAGGTACAATTAGATGTCTAGTAGTCAGAAGCTAGTTATCGAAATCCTTGCTACTTGAGCATGCTACTTTTGAGTCTCTCTAGCCCCTAGGAGAAGGAAATGGCTACCCACTCCAGTGTTCTTGCCTGGAGAATCCCAGGGACGGGGGAGCCTGGTGGGCTGCCGTCTATGGGGTCGCACAGAGTCGGACACGACTGAAGCGACTTAGCAGCAGCAGCCCTTCGGAGCTGGCCTGAAATGCAGACCCCGCCCTCCGACTAGCATTTGCTGAATCTGAATGTGCATTTTAACCTAAATCACAGATAATGGTACGCACTTTAAAGCTTGAGACGACTGATCTACAGCCCAACTTGCTTTAGATTCATCCCAATACCAGAGTCTCTGGAAGGGCGTGGCCTTAAAGACAATGAGGGCAAACAATGCCTTTTCCAGGTGGACATTTGATTTTTCTCCCAGGTGCAAAGTCATTGGGCAAGGCAGGGCCACCGGCCCTGCCGAGTTTACTTCCGGGTGCCTCCGGGGTGGAACCGAAGGCAGTCACACCCCTCCCACTCTCAGGTGCGGTTCATTTACTCCACTGAACTGGAAGCCAGGCGGGTGGCTGCACGTGGTCACACGTGGACGCCACCCGCCCAGCCTCCAGGTCCGAAGGCACAAGACACGGGAAGAGAAGACGGCTGGGCTTTGCGCCCCGGTCCCTGGCAGCGCGGACTTACATCTTAGACCCGAGGCCGTCACCTTCCTCACCAAGTTGGTCAGGTAGACCGTGGTCCAGCCCCCCACCAGCACGAGCACCACCACAGCGGAAAACAGAGGCAAGGAGAGTCCCAAGCAAACCACGGTAGTGGCACCTGCGATCTCAGCGTCTGCTTTTCCGGATTCCTGAACACAGAACTGGAAGGTAATGAATTTATGTTCCTTTTTTTTTTTTAAACATATTGCTTTTATTTTTTTCAACTCCAAACCATTGTCTTTATTTTTTTAAATATAAATTTATTTATTTTTATTGGAGGTTAATTACTTTATAATATTGTATTGGTTTTGCCATACATCAACATGAATCCGCCACAGGTATACATTCCTTTAAACTACTGAGTTTGAAGTAAACTGTTACAGCAGCAATAGGAAACTACTACAGCTTTCAGTGAAAGCCTCTTTTAAAGGCTGTACATCCTTCGGTCGACCGCCATTGCTTTCAGAAGAACATCAAGGGCTCTAGTTTGACTAAAAGGCTTTTTGTCATTTGTTTTTAACCATTAATTAAGGGTCGCATCTATTTTGACTCCCTAATTTCCATCCTGTGTGCCATGCCTACAGAAGTATTGCTGTTTTCCCAAACTGCCAGCTTGTCCACGCCCTTGTTCTGTTCCCTGGCAACATGATCCACTTTCACTTGGCCATTCAACTCCTGCCTGTGCCTGTGAACTCACTTTTAAGGTCATCTCCTATGCAAAGCCTTGCCCCGGCTGTCCAGTCTAGGTTCCCTCCTTCCTAAGGAGCACTTCCCACGTTATGTCTAATTTATATATACCACTTATCTTCCTGTATTATGAGCTACTTGGGGAGATAATGATGTCATATTTGTGTACCTCCAGCATCTAGTGCATTGCTTGATTTACAATAGTCCTCAATAAATGTTTTTTTTTTTTTCTGATTTCTCGATTGATTATTGGCCAACGTCTCAATAGTTTATTTCCATGAATCAGCTTTCAAATATGATTCTATCATATACACAACTGCATGGTGCCCTAACCTGTTGTTTCTCTTAGCTACCATCCTATTTCTCTTTTTCGTGCCAAATAGGCAGTAAGTGATCTTCAAATGTAGTTTTAATTTTCTTCCTCTCATGACCTCTTAACTCCTTGGCATATTTCTTTTTCAAAGTTCCCTATTGATTTCTTTCTGTCTCTTTTGACCTCTCGGATAACTTTGACAAATCTCTCCCTCCTTCATTTTCCATGTACTTACTAATCACTTCCTACTTCTGTGTGTGTGACTTTTTGCTAGTTCTTCTTCCTACACCTTAATTCTGGGAATTCCTCCAATATTAAATACTTAATCCCCAGTTCTTCTGTCTATGCATTTAATATCTTGAAGTCCTCATCCACTTTCATGGTTTCTCCGTCAACTACAAAGATGGGTATGTCTGTAGCCAAGACCTGCTATAGCCTTGTCCATTCAATAGCTACAGTTGAGTCTCTGCCAGTGTCTAGAAGACAACTGATGTTGATTGAGTTTTCATCAGTAATGCTCCCTTCTTATTTGTCTTCCTCTGTCAGTGACTTCTCTGTTATGCTCATTTCTCATTTTATAATTTCTGTTTTTATATTCTTATCTGTTTTCAAGTTATTTTTCTTCAGGTTATCTCTTAGATTTGTCCTTTTTGTGATTTTTTTTTTCTCTATGACCACCATGCTGATCTAAGCCCTCAATATCTTAAGGGCCACTTTATATTTCACTACTTTAATCAACTGTGCCTCCAATATTTCTTTGCTTTAATCAACCATGCATTCCATACTCTTTTCCCTAATTTACAGTGAATCCTACCACCACTTTTGCATCTAACACTCAACTCATCCAGTACTTTTATGTTATCTTGCCACACAAGAAACTATGGTCAATCTGTATTGGTTATTATATACTGCCTGTGTGGTCTTCTTCAGTTCAGTTCAGTTCAGTTCAGTCGCTTAGTCATGTCTGACTCTTTGTGACCCCATGAGTCGCAGCATGCCAGGCCTCCCTGTTCATCACCATCTCCTGGAGTTCACTCAGACTCATGTCCATCGAGTCAGTGATGCCATCCAGCCATCTCATCCTCAGTCGTCCCCTTCTCCTCCTGCCCCCAATCCCTCCCAGCATCAGAGTCTTTTCCAATGAGTCAACACTTCGCATGAGGTGGCCAAAGTATTAGAGTTTCAGCTTTAGCATCATTCCTTCCAAAGAAATCCCAGGGTTGATCTCCTTCAGAATGGATTGGTTGGATCTCCTTCTTAGGCCCAGCTAAACATTCAGACTCACTTTGACTATCAAAGGCTACATTAACACGAGCCTGCTCAAAGGGAGCAAGGCACAGATTGCACAGGGCGGTGGGAGGTCTTCTACTTCAGAGGTAGTTGTAGCAATCTAATAGCTCAGGGGCAAGGGAATTATCTGGTTTAGAAGTATTGTGATCACAGGTGCCAATTGCTCTTGCAGTAACCCCACAGTCATAGCTTCCAGGGTCCTTGCAAGGACATGTCAGTTAAAAGAGTGACCACATTAAGGGTAATCCAAAGTATGGCATCTGTACCAGTTCTTGAGAATTCATTTATCTTCTCTCCTGATGCAGGCTCATTTTTACTGTAAGCAGTGTTATGTAGTAATATAGCAAACATTTTACCTTTATTAGGTTTTCAGAGGAATAGTGATGGCATGTTAATAGAGGGTTAGTGTCTTGTGTGGAGAAGGCAATGGCACCCCACTCCAGTACTCTTGCCTGGCAAATCCTATGGACAGAGGAGCCTGGTAAGCAGCAGTCCATGGGGTTGCTAGGAGTTGGACATGACTGAGTGACTTCAGTTTCACTTTTCACTTTCATGGATTGCAGAAGGAAATGGCAACCCACTCCAGTGTTCTTGCCTGGAGAATCCCAGGGACGGGGGAGCCTGATGGGCTGCCGTCTGTGGGGTCGCATGGAGTCGGACACGACTGAAGCGACTTAGCAGCAGCAGCAGCAGCAGTCTTATACAGAAAAGAAAGGATTTTGTTAACTTTTGTCCAAAGTTACCAATCAAGTTGGAACTCTTTTGACTCTTTACTAAGGTCAGGTCATTCATAATCTTACTTGACACCCCCTGCCCCATTGATTCAAACCTCTGTTCTGGTACTCCCCAGCTAGCCTTTTCTGACCTCCTCGTCTAATATAGTAAGATTCTCAAATATGTTCTTCCTTCATTATAGCCTCAAATTCAGTGCCTGTTCTAATTCTGTCTCTATAATTCTAATTCTGTAATAGGTAAGTAGGCTATTTAAGAAATAGCCACAGAATAACACAATCTCAGAATTATGAGCAGCATTCCAAACTGATGGCTGGATTTCAGTGTTTTGCAGTGATATAAGATAAATGTAGAAGAAAACAAAACACTTTTTGAACCACTGATGGATTGAGAGAGCACTGCTGCAAAACTTTTTAGGGGTGAAAAACTCATAGCTGAAAGTTTAAACAAAACAAAACAAAAAACTTCAGCCCAAACACATAGCTGTATATATCCTAAAAGAAAAAGCACAGTGGGATAAAGTGAAAACCAAAGTCGAATCATAAAATTGCTCAGGTTTCAGAAGTGTAGCAGAAGCTCACTTGCCCATGTGAAGGCAGGGAGCAGTGAGGCCAAGCAGAGAATGTGGAGCCTGAGGCCTTAGGAGACAGAAGGCAATGGATGCGGTCCAGGCTGACTGGTTGTATGACTTCTGGCAAGTTAATTACCTTTTTCTGTGTTTTATCACATGTTCATCAATGCACATAGTGATATTTTCTCATGATTTACCTGAAGTAGTATGGTCAAGATTAATGAGGTGATATTGTGGAATGTCTCAACTTAACATGGAAGAGAAATTCAGCAGAATTATAGGATATTTAAATTTTTCCCATTGGAGATTAAAGAGGAGTAAGGAGACAGAGATTTACAAGAAAGCTGCTTTTAATTGTGTCTACATGGGCCAATTAGAACAGAAATCAACACTTTTGCTATGGATTTGATCAATATAGACAAATTAAATCACCTCAGACTGTCCTGTATTATTTCATTTTTCAGCAAAGTGTTTTGGATCTAAATTATTCTTATACTTGCTTTCATTCCCCCTAGTTTTACCTTTTTTTGGGGGGAAGAATCAAGATAGAATCTTGATCCCGTTTTAAGTATCCCTTTTGGAATATCTTAAAATTATATTTGGACAAACAATATGGGAAAAAGTACTTTTTATAAGAAAGAACAAATAGAAAATTTTGTGAGCGACACATCTGATGCTTGTGTTGCCAAGGTAAAAGCCAAAGTAGATGGATGAGTTGAAAGATATGTACATCTTAAACCAGTGCCCAACCTAAATTATATTCCAAGTTAAAGATGCATACTAGAAGTGCACTTAATATGTTGTAGTAGGTGGTTTTGAAAGGAAGTAATTAACATACAATAGAAACGGATAACCTTGCTTTCTTAAATAATAAGTTTTCTCAATTAGTAAAAACACAGAGAAGATCCACACTTTGTATGGTATTCTACAGTTGTTAGCTATAGTCACTGGAAAGTAATTAGTCCAATTTCCTCTTCTAAAAAACTTGAGCCCCTGTTCACCTCTTCCTTGTTCACACCAGCTTCAGTAAGTATAAGTAATACAGTAGACAGAATTGCTTCCCAGATTGCCTTTATACAGTCTGTGGAGTTTATTACCATAGGAGGTCATCAAGTCAGTTATAACAGCTGGATTCAAAATGAGGTTGGGAGAATTTTTATGACCATAACATTTATATAGTAAAGCAGGTGATTTAAGAGCTTTATGTTTTAGGTCATAAGATCATACTCCAGTTCATAAAATATTAAACCATGGAATTGGAAAGGAAATTTTCCTTGTAAAATATCTTTGACGACTTTTGATAGAGGCCACTTCTGGTGTCTTATGATAGACAAAAAATGATCTTACAACAAAGGAGTAAAAATGTTGTTAGATGGCAAGTCCAACACTTACATGACACTATAACCAAATATAACAAGCAAAACATCAAGTGAAAATTGAAGTTCTGCTTGGCTGTGTCTATACAGAAACAAAATGACTGGTTAAAAAGGCTAAAAATTCAATTGAACAAATTATTGATAATATGGAGACATGAAAAGTTCTTTCTGTTTGTTGAACTCAGCTTAAAAATATGAATTCAAGTGAACTTGCTTGTATGTATAAATAAGCCTACATGCGTACATACTCAGTTATGTCTGACTCTTTGCGAACCCATGGACTGTAGCCTGCCAGATGCCTCTGTTCATGGAATTCACTAGGCAAGAATACTGGAGTGGGGAACCATTTCCTTCTTCAGGGGATCTTCCCAACTCAGGGATCAAACCCAGGTCTCCCTCATTGCAGGCATATTCTTTACTGTCTGAGCCAACAGGGAAACCCCCCAAAATGGCAAAATGATTAAATTTTTAATGTAAAAATTTCCCACTTTTATTGATTTAATTGAGGTGTTCAGATACGACTTTCTAGTTAGAATTATTTCATGGTTCCTCTGCTAGCTAAACCTATAATGCAATTATTCCTTCCTCAGAGTAAGTAGCTTGACTAGGAATGTGATGATTTTAAACCCAATGCAGTGCCACTCAGTTTTCAGAACTCCTGACTTTTAGAAAAGGATGGGATATTGTCGGAGTTTAGAGACTGTGGGAGCCTAAAGTGTTGTTCTTGAAATAGGAAAACTTTTATATTGAAATTGACAGAAAAAAGTCTTGTTTTTTTATTGCACTTTGGATACACAGAACTGTTGTGGATCAAAGTTTGTGATATCTGATACTATATAATGCAAGTAAGTTGTTTTGATCTATACATATGAAGTGCCAATAAGTAAACGGAGACCTCCTTTAGTTTCTCCATGTTTAGGTCCTGCTCTGTAATTAAAGTGTGGAGACTACTAAGCAGACACATGTTTTAGTGGGTGAAGCTTCATACTTCCATTCTCTACATTTGCTTTTTATGTTGCCTATATTGCTTAATTTTTGAGCTTTATTCTCAAGTATAGACAGCTTCCCAGGTGATGCTAGTGGCAAAGAATCCGCCTCCCAATGCGAGAGACATAAGACACGTGGGTTCAATCCCTCAGTCAAGAAGACCCCCTGGAGGACAGCATGGCAACTGACTCCAGTATTTTTGCCTGGAGAATCCCAAGGACAGAGGAGCCTAGTGGACTACAGTTTATAGGGTCCCAAGAGTTGGACATGAATGAATACATAGCACGCATGCATAGAGATATGCACTCTTTTGATTTGATTTGATTTGATTTTAATGTTGGGCAGGAACAGAGCTAATGACCATAGAAACAGATAGCTTTAAAATTGTTTTTTATGTCTATCATGTGTGCGTGCTCAGTTGTGTCCAACTGTTTGTGACCCCATAGTCTGTAGCCTGCCAGTCTTCTCTGTCCATGGAATTTTCCAGGCAGGAATACTAGAATGGGTTGCCATTTCCTTCTCCAGGGGAT
Source organism: Oryx dammah (assembly GCF_014754425.2). Classification (NCBI taxonomy): domain Eukaryota; kingdom Metazoa; phylum Chordata; class Mammalia; order Artiodactyla; family Bovidae; genus Oryx; species Oryx dammah. Next base: position 74,568,376 of record NW_024070202.1, on the reverse strand, counting down.
CTTCCAGACCCAGGGATTGAACCCACATCTCTGTATCTCCTGCATTGGTAGGAGAATTCTTTACCATCAAATAGCATTTATCTCCCACACTCTGATTGTACAAAGCCTAGTAGTTCCAGAGAGACATAAAGTGAGTTGTTTAGAACAAGGTAGTGTGATTGTTGACTTTTTGTGTCAACTTGACAGATTTATGGGCTGCTTAGAAACTTTAGTTCAGTTCAGTTCAGTTGCTCAGTTGTGTCCAACTTTGCAACCCCATGGACTGTAGCATGCCAGGCCTCTCTGTCCATCACCAACTCCTGGCATTTACTCAAACTCATGTCCATTGAGTCAGTGATGCCATCCAACCATCTCATCCTCTGTCATCCCCTTCTTCTCCCATCTTCAGTCTTTCCCAGCATCAGGGTCTTTTCCAATGAGCAAGTTATTTGCATCAGGTGGCCCAAAGTGTTGGAGTTTCAGCTTCAGCATCAGTCCTTCCAATGAATATTTAGGACTGATTTCCTTTAGGATGGACTGGTTGCATCTCCTTGCAGTCCAAGGGACTCTCAGGAGTCTTCTCCAACAGCACAGTTCAAAAGCATCAATTCTTCAGCACTCAGTGTTCTTTATAGTCCAGCTCTCACATCCATACATGACTACTGGAAAGACCATAGCCTTGACTAGATGGACCTTGGTTGGCAAAGTAGTGCCTCTGCTTTTTAGTATTCTAAGTTGGTCATAACTTTTCTTCCAAGGAGCAAGCGTCTTTTAATTTCATGGCTGCAGTCACCATCTGCAGTGATTTTGAAGCCTCCCAAAATCTGTCACTGTTTCCACTGTTTCCCCATCTATTGGCTATGAAGTGATGGGACCAGATGCCGTGATCTTAGTTTTCTGAATGTTGAGCTTTAAGCCAACTTTTTCACTCTCCTCTTTCACTTTCATCAAGAGGCTCTTTACTTCTTTGCTTTCTGCCATAAGGGTGGTGTCATCTGCATATGTGAGGTTAATGATATTTCTCCTGACGATATTGATTCCAACTTGTGCTTCATCCAGTCTGCAATTGCATGATGTACACTGCATATAAGTTAAATAAGCAGGGTGACAATATACAGCCTTGACGTACTCCTTTTCCTATTTGGAACCAGTCTGTTTCATGTCTAGTTCTAACTGTTGCTTCCTGACCTGCATATAGTTTTCTCAAGAGCCAGGTCAGGTGTTCTGGTATTCCTTTCTCTTGAAGAATTATCCAGTTTGTTGTGGTCCACACAGTCAAAAGCATTGACATAGTCAATAAAGCAGAAATAGATGTTTTTCTGGAACTCTCTTGTTTTTTTGATGATGCATCGGATGTTGGCAATATGCTCTCTGGTTCCTCTGCCTTTTCTAAATCCAGCTTGAACATCTGGAAGTTCACGGTTCATGTACTGCTGAAGCCTGGCTTGGAGAATTTTGAGCATTATTTTACTAGCGTGTGAGATGAGCGCAATTGTGCGATAGTTTGAGCATTCTTTGGCATTGCCTTTCTTTGAGATTGGAATGAAACCTGACCTTTTCCAGTCCTGTGACCACTGCTGCATTTTCCAAATTTGCTGGCATATTGAGTGCAGCACTTTCACAGCATCATCTTTCAGGATTTGAAATACCTCAACTGGAATTCCATCACCTCCACTAGCTTTGTTCGTAGTGATGCTTCCTAAGGTCCACTTGACTTCGCATTCCAGAATGTCTGGCTCTAGGTGAGCGATCATACCATTGTGATTATCTGGGTCATGAAGATTGTTTTCTGTGTATTTTTGGCACCTGTTCTTAATATCTTCTGCTTCTGTTACGTCCATACCATTTCTGTCCTTTATTGTGCCCATCTTTGCATGAAATGTTCCCTTGGTATCTCTAATTTACTTGAAGAGATCTCCAGTCTTTCACTGAGGAAGGCTTTTTTATCTCGCCTTGCTATTCTTTGGAACTCTGCATTCAAATGGGTATATCTTTCCTTTTTTCCTTTGCTTTTGGCTTCTCTTCTATTCACAGCTATTTGTAAGGCCTTCTTAGACAACCATTTTGCCTTTTTGCATTTTTTTCTTGTGAATGGTCTTGACTTTCTCAGACTTGCCCATAAGTGTCCAGGAGACTCCGGTAGAGGCATGGGTCTGTGATGGCCTGCTGCAGGGCTGGGGGCACTGCGGGTAGCAGTGCATGCATGGGAGCTTTTGAAGGAGGTAGCCATTACCTTTCTGTCGTTATTTCTCCACTGATCTCCAGTAGCATATTGGGCACCTACTGACCTGGGGAATTCCTCTTTCAGTATCCTATCATTTTGTCTTTTCATACTGTTAATGGAGCCAAAGCAAAAACAATACCCAGTTGTGGATGTGACTGGTGATAGAAGCAAGGTCTGATGCTGTAAAGAGCAATATTGCATAGGAACCTGGAATGTTAGGTCCATGACTCAAGGCAAACTGGAAGTGGTCAAACAGGAGATGGCAAGAGTGAATGTTGACATTCTAGGAATCAGTGAACTAAAATGGACTGGAATGGGTGAATTTAACTAAGATGACCATTATATCTACCACTGTGGGCAGGAATCCCTTATAAGAAATGGAGTAGCCATCATGGTCAATAAAAGAGTCCGAAATGCAGTACTTGAATGCAATCTCAAAAACAACAGAATGATCTCTGTTCGTTTTCAAGGCAAACCATTCAATATCGTGGTAATCTAAGCCTATGCCCCAACCAGTAACGCTGAAGAAGCTGAAGTTGAATGGTTGTGTGAAGACCTACAAGACCTTTTAGAACTAACACCCAAAAAAGATGTCCTTTTCATTATAGGGGACTGGAATGCAAAAGTGGGATCAAGAAACACCTGAAGTAACAGGCAAATTTGGCCTTGGAATATGGAATGAAGCAGGGCAAAGGCTAATAGAATTTTGCCAAGAGAAAGCCCTGGTCCTAGCAAACACCCTCTTCCAACAACACAAGAGAAGACTCTACACATGGACATCACCAGATGGTCAACACTGAAGTCAGATTGATTATATTCTTTGCAGCCAAAGATGAAGAAGCTCTATACCATCAGCAAAAACAAGACTGGAAGCTGTCTGTGGCTCAGATCATGAACACCTTATTGTCAAATTCAGACTTAAATTGAAGAAAGTAGGGAAAACCACTAGACCATTTAGGTATGACCTAAATCAAATCCCTTATGATTATACAGTGGAAGTGAGAAATAGATTTAAGGGACTAGATCTGATAGACAGAGTGCCTGATGAACTATGGACGGAGGTTTGTGACATTGTACAGGAGACAGGGATCAAGACCATCCCCATGGAAAATAAATACAAAAAAGCAAAATGGCTGTCTGGGGAGGCCTTACAAATAGCTGTGAAAAGAAGAGAAGCAAAAAGCAAAGGAGAAAAAGAAAGAGATAAGCATCTGAATGGAGAGTTCCAAAGAAGAGCAAGGAAAGATAAGAAAGCCTTCTTCAGTGATCAATGCAAAGAAATAGAGGAAAACAACAGAATGGGAAAGACTAGAGATCTCTTCAAGAAAATTAGATATAGCAAGGGAACATTTCATGCAAAGATGGGCTCGATAAAGGACAGAAATGGTATAGACCTAACAGAAGCAGAAGATATTAAGAGGAGGTGGCAAGAATACACAGAAGAACTGTATAGAAAAGATCTTCACAGCCAAGATAATCACGATGGTGTGATCACTCACCTAGAGCCAGACATCCTGGAATGTGAAGTCAAGTGGGCCTTAGGCAGCATCACTACAAACAAAGCTAGTAGTTCGTGGAGGTAATGGAATTCCAGTTGAGCTATTTCAAATCCTGAAAGATGATGCTGTGAAAGAGCTGCACTCAATATGCCAGCAAATTTGGAAAATGCAGTGGTGGCCACAGGACTGGAAAAGGTCAGGTTTCATTCCAATCCCAAAGAAAAGCAATGCCAAAGAATGCTCAAACTATCACACAATTGCACTCATCTCACACACTGGTAGAGTAATGCTCAAAATTCTCCAAGCCAGGCTTCAGCAATATGTGAACCGTGAACTTCCAGATGTTCAAGCTGGATTTAGAAAAGGCAGAGGAACCAGAGATCAAATTGCCAACATCTGCTGAATCATGGAAAAAGCAAAGAGTTCCAGAAAAACATCTATTTCTGCTTTATTGACTATGCCAAAGCCTTTGACTGTGTGGATCACAAGAAACTGTGGAAAATTCTTCAAGAGAAGGGAATACCAGACCACCTGACCTACCTTTTGAGAAACCTATATGTAGGTCAGGAAGCAACAGTTAGAACTGGACATGGAACAACAGATTGGCTCCAAATCGGGAAAGGAGTACGTCAAGGCTGTATATTGTCACTTTGCTTATTTAACTTCTATGCAGAGTACATCATGAGAAATGCTGGGCTGGAAGAAGCACAAGCTGGAATCAAGATTGCCGGGAGAAATATCAATAACCTCAGATATGCAGATGACACCACCCTTATGGCAGAAAGTGAAGAGGAACTAAAAAGCCTCTTGATAAAAGTGAAAGAGGAGAGTGAAAAAGTTGGCTTAAAGCTCAACATTCAGAAAACGAAGATCATGGCATCTGGTCCCATGACTTCATGGCAAACAGATGGGGAAACAGTGGAAACAGTGTCAGACTTTATTTTTTTGGGCTCCAAGATCACTGCAGATGGTGATTGCAGCTATGAATTAAAAGACACTCCTTGGAAGGAAAGTTATGACCAACCTAGATAGCATATTGAAAAGCAGAGACATTACTTTGCCAACAAAGGTCCGTCTAATCAAGGCTATGGTTTTTCCTGTGGTCATGTATGGATGTGAGAGTTGGTCTGTGAAGAAAGCTGAGCACTGAAGAATTGATGCTTTTGACCTGTGGTGTTGGAGAAGACTCTTGAGAGTCCCTTGGACTGCAAGGAGATCCAACCAGTCCATTCTAAAGGAAGTCAGTCCTGGGTGTTCATTGAAAGGATTGATGCTAAAGCTGAAAGTCCAATACTTTGGCCACTTTATGCAAAGAGTTGACTCATTGGAAAAGACTCTGATGCTGGGAGGAATTGGGGACAAGAGAAGAAGCGGATGACAGAGGATGAGATGGCTGGATGGCATCACTGACTTGATGGACATGAGTTTGAGTAAACTCCGTGAGTTGGTGAGGACAGGGAGGTCTGGCGTGCTGCGATTCATGGGGTCAAAAAGAGTGGCACATGACTGAGCGATTGAACTGAACTGAACTGACCCATTATCTAACAGGGAGAGAACACAGCCCCACCCATCAACATAAAATTGGATTAAAGATTTACTGAGCATGGTCCCACCCCTGAGAATAATACCCAATTTCTTTCTCAGTCATTCTCTCCCATCAGGAAGCTTCCATAAGCCTCCTATCCTTCTCCATCAGAGGGCAGAAGAATGAAAACCACAATCACAGGAAGCTAACTGATCTGATCTGTTAGTTCACATGGACCACAGCCTTGTCTAACTCAATGAAACTGTGAGCCATGCCGTGTAGGGCCACCCAAGATGGATGAATCATGGTGGAGTGTTCTGACAAAATGTGGTCCACTGGAGAAGGGTATGTCAAACCACTTCAGTATTCTTGCTTTGGGAACCCCATCCATAAACAGTATGAAAAGGCAAGAAGATAGGACACTGAAAGATGAACTCCCCAGGTCAGTAGGTGCCCAATATGCTACTGGAGATCAGTGAAGAAATAACTCCAGAAATAATGAAGAGATGGAGCCAAAGCAAAAACAGCACCCAGTTGTGGATATGACTGGTGACAGAAGCAAAGTCTGATGCTGTAAAGAGCAGTATTGTATAGAAACCTGGAATGTTAGGTCCATGAATCAGGGCAAATTGGAAGTGGTCAAACGAGATGGCAAATTGAATGTCAACATTTTAGGAATCAGCAAACTAAAATGGACTGGAATGGGTGAATTTAACTCAGATGACCATTTTATCTACTACTGTGGGCAAAAACCCCTAGAAGAAATGGGGTAGCCATCACAGTCAACAAAAGAGTTCTAAATGAAGTACTTGGATGCAGTCTCAGAAACGACAGAATGATCTCTGTTCATTTGCAAGGCAAACCATTCAATATCATGATAATCCAAGTCTATGCCCTGACTAGTAATGCTGAAGAAGCTGAAGTTGAATGGTTCTATGAAGACCTACAAGACCTTTTATAACTAACACCCCCCAAAAGATATCCTTTTATTATAGGGGACTGGAATGCAAAAGTAGGAAGTCAAGAAATACCTGGAGTAACAGGCAAATTTGGCCTTGGAATACAGAGTGAAGCAGGGCCAAGGCTAATAGAGTTTTGTCAAGAGAACGCACTGGTCATAGGAAACACCCTCTTCCAACAACACGAGAGAAGACTCTACACGTGGACATCACCAGGTGATCAGTACCGAAGTCAGATTGATTATATTCTCTGCAGTCAAAGATAGAGAAGTTCTGTATGGTGAGCTTAGACATTTGGCTAAACATTATTTCTGGGTGTATCTGTGAAGGTATTCCCAGATGAGATTAGCATTTGCATCAGTGGCCTGAGCAAAGGAGATAGCCCTTCCCAGTGTGAGTGGGCATCATTCAATCTATTGATGGCTGAACAAAACAAAAAGGCAGAGGAAGGGAAGAATTTGCTCTTTCTTCCTGACTGTTGAGCTGAGACGTTGATCTTCTTCCCTTGGACTGGAGATTACATCATCAGTGCTTTTAGTTCTCAGGCTTTCAAGCTTGAACTGGAACTATACCACTGCTTTCCTGGGTCTTCATCTTGTATATATCAGAGGACTTCTGAGCCTCTGTAATTGTATAAGTTGATTCCTTGTAGTAAATGGCTTTGTATATTTATGTATATCCTGTTGGTTCTTTTTCTCTGTAGGACACTAACTAGTACAACTAGTCAGTGCAGAGATAAGACTAGTTATGAGTCTGCTGCTGTGTAATTATGCCATGCCTCTGAATGTCTGGCATGGCAACTAATGGAAAAGAGGTGGGCAATAAATGTTTTTGAAATGATGAATGAATACCTCGTAGCTTAAGAAAACATTTTGACTTTACTTGCACTGAGTAGAGCCTAATAGTAGTTGCAACTCTTCATTGTTCCATTACTAAGTCACTTCAGTTGTGTCCAACTCTGTGTGACCCTACGGACTGCAGCCTGCTAGTCTCCTCTGTCCATGGGGATTCTCTGGGCAAGAATAGAAGGTTTGCATGTCCTTCTCCAGGAGATCCTCCTGACCAAGGGATTGAACCTGCATCTCTTACATTTCTTGCTTTGACAGGCAGGTTCTTTACCACTAGCATTCAGTTCAGTTCAGTTCAGTTCAATCACTCAGTCATGTCCGACTCTTTGCGACCCCATGGACTGCAGCACGCCAGGCCTCCCTGTCCATCACCAACTCCCAGAGTTCACTCAAACTCACGCCCATCGAGTCCATGATGCCATCCAGCCTTCTCATCCTCTGTCATACCCTTCTTCTCCTGCCCCCAATCCCTCCCAGCATCAGAGTCTTTTCAAATGAGTCAACTCTTCGCATGAGTTGGCCAAAGTACTGGAGTTTCAACTTTAGCATCATTCCTTCCGAAGAACACCCAGGACTGATCTCCTTCAGAATGGACTGGTTGGATCTACTTGCAGTCCAAGGGACTCTCAAGAGTCTTCTCCCACACCACAGTTCAAAACCATATCAATTCTTCGGCGCTCAGCCTTCTTCACAGTCCAACTCTCACATCCACTAGCATTACTGTTACTAAATTAAAAAGCTCTCTTCTCCCACTAAAAAATTAAGAAAATAACTAGAGAAAAATTGAAAGCCAGCATCATCATATGCCTCTCTCTTGTGTTAGGTATTAATTTACTTATCAAAACAGAGCTAATAGCCTCTGATGAGTCTTTTATAGGAATTCTTTGTACTTATATATGGCCAGTTCTTGGCACAGGTGGGTAGGAAATTTGAAAAAATCTGAAACCTCTAGGCACATGAAGTTTATTAACCATATCTGCAAGATCTTTAGCGGTAACAGTTTCAATCAGTCTAAGCAACATCTTGTCATGAACACAAGGGATAGAGCACTATTTCCAAATTATACCATGCATATGAATCATGGGGAGCTTGTTGAAATGCAGATATTATGCTTCATACATCTGGACTGGACACTGAGACCTTGAATTTCTAATAAGCTCTCAGATGTTCCTGAAGCTTCTGGTTTGGGGTTCACATGGAGAAGGAAGAAGATAGCTCCTGGAAAATCTGACTGTCTGACTCTTTTGTCTGATTATCTGATTTGCCTCTGGCCTTCTTGGTGTTTTGTCAAAGATCTTATATGCTAATAGTGGGACTCCATACCTGCAGCATTTAAATGAGGCTGAAGACTTACGGTTCTTAAAGTTGTCATTTTCTCCTCTAAGCTATGTGAATGATGGCCTCATTCTTTTCTTTTCTCTTTGTATATGTAGATCCAGAGTCATGCTCTATCTCATTCTGTGATCATTTTGTGGAATAATATCAGAATTTAGAAGAAAACCTTTTAAATACATAGATATGCAAGTATGTTTGGAAATATGGTTCACTTAAAGATGCATAGTTTAATTTAACAATGAAAAAGGAAAGGGTTTGTTTGATCTAAAGTGGCTGCTATTGGGAATATGGGTAGTATTACTAAAAATTACTCTGGAGCAGAAATTTACATTTTCATCGAAATGACATCTGCATACATACACACATAGACATACACATTTGTAAAGAAAAAAGAAAGAAAAACATTTTAACCACAAGGTGGCAGTAAGATACATTAAAAAAAAGGGATTTCAAATGAGTAATGATTTTAGACTGAGGAAATGATTGTCAAAATAAATAGCGTTTCTTAGTGCAATGGTGTTTCCCTTGTGGCTCAGCTTATAAAGAATCTGCCTGCAATGTGAGAGACCTGGGTTTGCTATCTGGGTTGGGAAGATCCCCTGGAGAAGGGAAAGGCTACCCACTCCAGTATTCTGGCCTGGAGAATTCCGTGGACTACACAGTCCATGGGGTCGCAAAGAGTCGACGTGACTGAGCGACTTTCACTTTCAGTGCAGTGGTACGCAGAAATACCTCACAAGTAACTTATCTGTGGCATTCTTCGGTAACCAGACTTTAAATTGTAAGCTGTATAAATTGGATATCTTCTGAAGTCCTTAGTGAACATTTGCAGAATCAATTTTCAATTACAAAACAGTTGCGTTGTACTATTTTTTATTTATTTTGGTTCCAAAAGTTTCAAAAGTTATTTGTTTCAAAAGTTTCACTTAGTTTCAAAAGTTATTTGTAAATATTTCCAAGATTTGAACTCTAGAAGTTTTGAGGAGTCATCAGTTCCACATGACCTACTTAATTTAAACTACCTTTTTGTATAAAGAATGTTTATAAAAGTTTTGAAAATATTTAACTGTTCCTTTCTTTGCAACACTACATTATTTTAGTCTTAAAATATCCTTCATTTTCTTTAGCCTTTTTAATCTTAGTCATGAAGACACCTGTACTGTCTGCTAAAAGTCAGATTGCTTGCATTGTGAGTACTGTGTCAACACTTCATTGGAAAGCTAAGTTTATATAAATAGTGTTTAAAGAAAGGTGAAGTAAATGTTGCAGAAGTCACAAAGATATCCAGATGAATGAGACATTCTTTTCCCTTTGGGAAATGATGGAAAAGGTCATGGTGGAGGATGTTGGGAAGGGTTCACTGAAGGACAGAGAGACAGATTAAATTATTCAATACCTGTTTCTGTTCTTTAAATCACTTTTCATGAGGTGATACTCTGCTCTACATATATCCAGAACTTGAAAATACCCTCAGATGCCAGCTATAAGCCAAAACATTTGGCAGTTAGCTGGTGATGAGGAAAGAAAAAATGTTCTGGCTAGAGTAGGGGGTGGAATTTCTTCTGTTCCGGTCATTGGCAGGACTCCCGCATGTCAGTTGCTCTGGGGCTGGAAATCAGCTAGAGTGAAGCTGATACCAAAAAGCAGAGTGACGCCTGGACAGGTATGCCTTGTCTCTTACTCAGGTACACTCTATTCAAGGCAACAGGGACTGCATTTCTCTTTGTTTCAGACTCTGTTGAATGGTTGAGCAGCTAAATGTGTTTAAATACGAGTGAGTTTTCCTTAAAATCATTGCCCAGAAATGAAGGAGTAGTCTTTTTGGAATTTATGAATACTAAAGACTTCAGGTTTGTGAAGTCTGCATACTAGAGTGCCGTTTCAATTACTCCATTTTGAATAAAAAAGTTGTGCTTTTTGAAAGAGTTCAACAACATCCATCAATGCTATATTAGCATCTTATTGTGGTTACCTGACAGAATAGATAAATAAAGAGAGAACATCTAGGGGGTATCATATCATAATCTGAAGTGATGCTGGAAGTTTATGTTGATGTGAGCTTGAAACCACTGACAAGTGGGGAGAAGTGCTGAAATCATGGCATGTTATTTTGTAGTGATGGCAGCAGTTAAGGAAGCAGTTACGCTTTCAAAACTGAAGCTGCATTTACATACAAAACATGAAGTCCTAAGTACAAAACTGAATTTAATATATATATCAGACTTTCAAATAAAACTATCCTTATCATTTAGTTTCCTGTTACTGCCACATTCAGAAAAAGTAAATCGTTTCTGAAAATTAAAAAGGTCCAGTGCCAAGTTTTTTTCCCCACCCTTAAGTTAGGTTGTAAAATAAATAATACAAATTTTACTATTTTACTTTACCAATTTAGCTGCTGAAGTTAAATTATTAATTTAAAAATAGGCTTGATTAAAAATTGAAATTATGATGACCACAGCCCTATACACCTACAAGGCTCCCATCTTTTAGGACACCAATGTGGAGAAGACCTGCAATACACAACTGACAAATGGCCTATATTGGATCCTTCTCTATAAGCCTGAGTAAATATTTGTCTTGAGCAGAATGGACACCAACTTATGATTTGAAGTGGCAGCAGACACCACTATTATGTCTCTCCTTTAATGAAAGTCACTCAGTAGTGACTGACTCTTTGCGACCCCATGGACTGTAGCCTGCCATGCTCCTTGGTCCATGGATTCTCCAGGCAAGAATCCTGGAGTGGGTTGCCATTCCCTTCTCCAGGGGATCTTCCCAACCCAGGGATCAAACCCAATTCTCCTGCATTGCAAGTGGATTCTTTACTGTCTGAGCCACCAGGGAAGCCCAAAACACACAGTGCGATGCATTTGCCGGGAACCGAACCCAGGCCTCTGGTGTGGCAGGCGAGAATTTTACCACTGAACCACTGATGCAAGCAATTACATTGTAATTGTCTTTAACCAATTACAAACGTGTACTCCAGAATCATAACCAGTGACTATGGGGACTCGTCATGGCCAGAGACATCCAGCAGAGGGAAAAAATACATAAAAGTTGTCTGGGTTTCCCATCCACCTTATTACATTCTGAAAATAGGTGGCATTTAAATGGTAAATGGAATGATAAAAGATCTACTAGGTATTCGCCTGTCATCCTTAAAAAAGTGGGACTGTATTCCTGGCTGAAGTGATCATAGGAATTAAACAGACTCAGAGGTTGCCTCTAGGAAGAGGGCAGTACATAGAGTGCCATGGAACACTAAGAGACTGATTCCCTAACAGTGACTGACACAGTGGGGACATCAGGGTTAGATGTAGCTGTCGTAGGTAGGGCCCAGTTCATTCCAGTGCTGATGGATTCAGTTTAGTTTCCTTCAAAGTTTAAAATACGCTTTTCCCCAGAATTGCAGTTAAGAATAGGCTTTGGATTGCTTAAACAGAGCATAATGACTGTGGGAGTTATTAACCTTGATTACAGTGAGAAAGATACCTCATAACCAGGGCTGAACACCTTTAGGCTGAAGCAGATAAGTCTTGTCCGACCAATACTGTTCCTCAGCCTGTGGATTACACAAGAGGATGGAAATCCGATACTGTGAGTTAGGGGTGAGGGGGTGGGGATATGTATTTAGGTATAGAATTCCTATTCATCAGGTGAATATATGTAGCTTTATAAAAATTCTGATCTTCAGTGTTTTTTTTAAAGAACATTTTATTTATTAATTTGGCTGCATTGAGTCTGAGTTGTGGTGCACAGGTTCTGTAGTTGTGGCAGGTGGGCTCAGTTGCTCTGAGGCATGTGGGATTCTAGTTCCCCAACCAGGGATCAAACCTGCATCCCCTTCATTGCAAGGTGGGTTCCTAACCAGTGGGCCATCAGGGGAGTCCCCTCAATTTTTTTTATAAAGCAAAAACTTTGTAATTTATCTGATTTTTTCTTGTGCTCATATTTTCATAAATAAGTTACTTTCTTGTGGGAGAATTAAGAACTATCAAATGTGGTTACTGCATTCATTGTCAATCATGCAGGTAAAAATAAAAATTTAGAAATGACATAAACATGGGAAAAGTTCCCTTTTCCCAAAACTCTGTGACTGAATAATGGACTACTCCTGGGGCTGCTGAGTGTTATTAAATGAACCTACACATTAAAAAAATGGTTATCACAGTGCCTGGTAAATAGTTCATGTTCAGTGATGTCAGTTGTGATTTTTATCTGAGTTTATTAATAAAGTAGGACAGGAGAGAAGATGTAGCCCAAGTGTTATAGAAGTTAAACTCTTTAGTATACTGTGATCGCCTTTCCTGAAAAGTGTACCTCACAACACCTGTAGTAGCTTATTCACCTGCCTATTGGCTAATTATGTGTATTCATCTACACTAAATTCACAAAAGCTAAATACACAAGTTCAGAGGATCAAATCATAGAGAAAGGCAGAAGCCAATAATATGCAAACTACAAAATAAGAAAATTCAATAAAAGCAGAATCATGAGGTGGGAAATTATGATAATTTACAGCTGAATGGATGCTTTTGTAAAGATTTTCCCATTTTATAAAACAAGATTGTTTCAATAAAAGCTATGACTGTGTTTAACTTTGGCTGGGTCAACCTTTGTGCTTAACCCTTTTCTTTCTGATGAGAGAATCATACTGACAGGATACAGCGAGCTTCAATTTTCTGCCTTTCTTATTAAGTTTTTAAGACTCCTTATTCTATCGGTGGTACCGTTAAACCCAGAGGTGAAGAGAAGAAAAAATGTTCAAGTTCATAAAGAAGCTGCTTTCTACAACAAAGGGAAACCCTTCTAGTTAGAAGTACAACCAGCAAGTGTTTTGTTTTTCAGCAAGTGGTCTTTGTGAGAGCTGATGCTGATCTCCAGACTCAAGATAGCCAAGGTATTGTGGGCAGGCTCTCAGTTCAGTTCAGTTCAGTTGCTCAGTCATGTCTGACTCTTTGAGACCCCATGAACCGTAGCTCGCCAGGCCTTCCTGTCCGTCACCGCAACACGCCAGACTTCCCTGTCCATCACCAACTCCCGGAGTCCACCCAAACCCATGTCCATTGAGTCAGTGATGCCATCCAACCATCTCATCCTCTGTCATCCCTTTCTCCTCCTGCCCTCAATCTTTCCTAGCATCAGGGTCTTTTCAAATGAGTTAGTTCTTCGCATCAGGTGGCCAAAGTATTGGAGTTTCAGCTTCAACATCTGCTCTCAGCCAAAAAGAGTAATTGGATACCTCTTATATTCTATTCAGCATAGAAGAAAACCTTCTGTGTAATGTATTCATTTCTGATGAGAAATCAAATTAAACTGACTCAATAGAAATAGTTGTAAATGATACCTTCCAAAATGAAGTTGAATTAAGATTAAAGGGATTACAGTGGTTAATTGTCTTATTAACCAAATGCCATTTGAAAAGGGTTTTATTTCTATAGTGAACTTCACTGAAGATTGTCAATTGGAAAAATGCATGCATTCTTTATCAGAGTTCTTTCACAACATAATCTGACTAAAATTGGAGATAGAGAACAGAATACCCTCCTCTTCACCCTGTGAGGGAGGAATTCCTGTCCTAGGGGGATGACTGAACACTGGACAGATGATATTGATAACTCTTGGAATTAGTGATGTGTTTTGAGGAAGCATGGACTAGCATACATGAGGATGGAGGAACACAGGGAGGGTGAGGCCCATAAAGAAGCCAGAACCAACTGCCAGACAGGAAGATATACACATTATTTACAACCTGATAGAAAAGGACAGGGCCTTGTCACACAGGGCCTTGTAGGGGTTGTACTCAAGACTGGAGTGAACAAGCAGGGGTGTTAGGAGGCAGGCTGTGTGGTACAAAGAGGATAAGATACCTCATGGTTGCAGTGGGATGGTGTCATTTGCTTGTTTGAAGAATTCCACAGACTGGCAGAGAGCTGAAACTTGCTGCTCAGAGATAATCAGGAAACTGTACCTTGTCCATTTGATGAGTAACTCTGAACTTCCAGATGTTCAAGCTGGTTTTAGAAAAGGCAGAGGAACCAGAGATCAAATTGCCAACATCCGCTGGGTCATGGAAAAAGCAAGAGAGTTCCAGAAAAACATCTATTTCTGCTTTCTTGATATGCCAAAGTCTTTGACTGTGTGGATCACAATAAACTGTGGAAAATTCTGAAAGAGATGGGAATACCAGATCACCTAACCTGCCTCTTGAGAAATCTGTATGCAGGTCAGGAAGCAACAGTTAGAACTGGATGTGGAACAACAGACTGGTTCCAAATAGGAAAAGGAGTACGTCAAGGCTGTATATTGTCATCCTGCTTATTTAACTTCTATGCAGAAACACTGGGCTGGAAGAAGCACAAGCTGGAATCAAGATTGCCAGGAGAAATATCAATAACCTCAGATATGCAGATGATACCACCCTTATGGCAGAAAGTGAAGAGGAACTAAAAAGCCTCTTGATAAAAGTGAAAGTGGAGAGTGAAAAAGTTGGCTTAAAGCTCAACATTCAGAAAACGAAGATGATGGCATCTGGTCCCATCACTTCATGGGAAATAGATGGGGAAACAGTGGAAACAGTGTCAGACTTTATTTTTTTGGGCTCCAAAATCACTGCAGATGGTGACTGCAGCCATGAAATTAAAAGACACTTACTCCTTGGAAGGAAAGTTATGACCAACCTAGATAGCATATTGAAAAGCAGAGACATTACTTTG
>NW_024070202.1:74433457-74553191 GCF_014754425.2 Oryx dammah | reverse complement strand
TAGTCAAGGCTATGGTTTTTCCAGTGGTCATGTATGGATGTGAGAGTCAGACTGTGAAGAAAGCTGAGTGCCGAAGAACTGATGCATTTGAACTGTGGTGTTGGAGAAGACTCTTGAGAGTCCCTTGGCCTGCAAGGAGATCCAACCAGTCCATTCTAAAGGAGATCAGTCCTGGGTGTTCTTTGGAAGGACTGATGTTAAAGCTAAAACTCCAATACCTTGGCCACCTCATGCGAAGAGTTGACTCATTTGAAAAGACTCTGATACTGGGAGGGATTGGGGGCAGGAGGAGAAGGGGATGACAGAGGATGAGATGGCTGGATGGCATCACGGACTTGATAGACATGAGTTTGAGTGAACTCTGGGAGTTGGTGATGGACAGGGAGGCCTGGTGTGCTGCAATTCATGGTGTCTCAAAGAGTTGGACGTGACTGAACTGAACTGAACTGATTTAGCTCAAGGACCTTATGCACAGGAGCAGAATGGGAAGGGGAACTTGTGGGTAGGCATTTGAGTCCCTCCAGACTTCACCAGATATCAAGACAGGACATAATATTGGATCTTAATTTTAAACCATATACCATGCTGTGCAACAAATATTTAATAAGTTCTGTATGTGCCAGAAGCTCATATATGTTGTAGAAGCTGAGTAGAATTAAGACGAATAATACATCACTTATGCATTTGAGAGGTTTCAGGCCCTCCAGTTTAATAGAAAGAGTCAAACATGTAAATGTGTAAGTGCTGTACTACTACTACTACTATTAAGTCGCTTCAATCGTGTCCGACTCTGTGTGACCCCATAGACGGCAGCCCGCCAGGCTCCCCCGTCCCTGGGATTCTCCAGGCAAGAACACTGGAGTGGGTTGCCATTTCCTCCTCCAATGCATGAAAGTGAAAAGTGAAAGGGAAGTCGCTCAGTCGTGTCCGACTCTTCGCGACCCCATGGACTGCAGCCCACCAGGCTCCTCTGTCCATGGGATTTTCCAGGCAAGAGTACTGGAGTGGGGTGCCATTGCCTTCTCCAAAATGAGCTGTAGTAGACATAAAAAGTAGAACCTAAGGACACAAGGGAAAAGTAATCAATCTTATCTAGATAAGTTGGGAATAACTTTCTCAGCAAAATACTTGTTTTCTGTTTTCTATATAAATAAGGAAAATTATAGCAGAAGATCTCCCAGAAAATATCCCCTTATGAATTTTTTGTCAATGAATATTTTATATTGTATGCCAATATCTAAATCAGTTCTTATTTAGGGGAATTAAAAAAATGAATTTATTTATTTTAATTGGCAGCTAATTACAATATTGTGGTGGTTTTTGCCATACATCAACATGAATTTGAGAACTGATTTATTTAGGCAAGTCACTATTCAGCCACTGGAGTTGGAGAGGAGACCATGAAGTGCATGGCTGCTCAAACAGTCAACAAAATGACTCCAATTTAATTTCTGTTCTACATCCCTTGTCCTCTTTTTCCTTTTTTCTCTCTCTTCTTATCTTCACCTTCCTCTTCTTTTTCTTCTTCCAGGATGTGGGGGAGATTCATCGCTGAATAGGCATTTACAGCTTTTGCCTCATCTTCCTGTCTGACCTGTCATTGAGTCCTGTCAAGTCTAAATAATCCAAAAAGTTTCTACAGTCTTTCCACTTCTCTTGATGTCCACTGTCAGCACCTTAGTTAGGCAAGCGGGGCTCTTTGTCTGCCCTTTGGAGGGCTCTGCATATCACAATCAGTTGATTAATGTGCATCATTTATTAATTGGCTCTGGTGCTTAACACAGGCACAGCTTAATCCTTAATGCTAAATGTCTAATCATAAGGTTAGCACTGTTCTTTTTCCAGGGAAATACTTTTCCACAAATCTTATCCGATATTCGTTAAGCCAGTGATGATCATGTAAAATGGGGTATGAAGGCTGGTGGGGTATGTGTCCAGTCATGTCACAGATTTGGTATATTGAAAGAGTTGTGCAGCCGTCACCTCAATTTAAGTTTAGAACACTTGTATATCATCACAGAGCATTCTTGCACCCATGAGCAGTCATTCCCTGGTCTCTTTCCCCAGCCCCACCCTTTTCCTAGTATACTAGGCAACCATTAGTGAACTTTGTTTCTTTATAGATTTACTTATCATGGGCACTTCATATAAATGGATTGTATAGTATGTGGTGTTTTGTTATTGGCTCTTTTCATTTAACTGATTCTTGCACAATGGTATGTTCCTCAGTAGTCCTGAGTGTTCATTTCTTTACTTATGAATGGGAAATTCCTCAAACGTAGGAAGATGATTCAAAAGGTACTAAGTAGCCCTGCTGCTGCTGCTAAGTCGCTTCAGTCGTGTCCGACTCTGTGTGACCCCATAGACGGCAGCCCACCAGGCTCCCCCGTCCCTGGGATTCTCCAGGCAAGAACACTGGAGTGGGTTGCCATTTTCTTCTCCGATGCATGAAAGTGAAAAGTGAAAGTGAAGTCGCTCAGTGGTGTCTGACTCTGTGCGACCCCATGGACTGCAGCCTACCAGGTTCCTCCGTCCATGGGATTTTCCAGGCAAGAGTACTGGAGTGGGGTGCCATTGCCTTCTCTGACTAAGTAGCCCTAGATATGGCAAATTTCCATTAAACGTGGCTAGTAACTTCTTTTTCTTTGGTCTCAGTTTACATGTCACCAGTGAGAGATCTCTTTGCACATCCTAGTTAAAGATAGATCATCCTTGTTATTCTCTCTCTCAGGTCCTTTTTAGAAAGCACTTATGATAACGAAATAATTTTAATTGTCAGTCAATGTGTGTGTGTGTATGTGTGTTTCTGTCTCCCTGCATGTCAACTTGCCATCACTGTACTTGCAGCATTTAGCACAGTGCTTCAAAGTAGGCACTCAATTTTTGAATGAATGAATAAATTAATGAGTTAATGAATGATAAAAGGAACATAGGCAGAAGCGCATGCTTGATGAAAATGATGAT
Source organism: Oryx dammah (assembly GCF_014754425.2). NCBI lineage: Eukaryota > Metazoa > Chordata > Mammalia > Artiodactyla > Bovidae > Oryx > Oryx dammah. Next base: position 74,550,227 of record NW_024070202.1, on the reverse strand, counting down.
GATGAATTCAACATGGAGATTTTAAGTGTGAGCAAATCTATGGGACATTCACATGACCATATCTTCTGGGTAGCTGATAAGTATAATTTATACACACACTATTTAAAGCTAAATAGTGTAGAAGGGCCTATAGGAAAAGGCGATAGTTCTTGGGCTATTCTACTCTCAGTCCATCTCCCTAGAGATGAACATTTTAAATTCTGTATGACGCCTTTAGTGGTAACTCCTATTGTCTGTATCTTTAAATATGATGCTATATTGCATGTGTACATGCTCGGTTGTGTCCAACTCTTTGCAACCCTGTGGACTGTAGCCCATCAGGCTCCTCTGTCCATGGGATTTTCCAGGCAAGAATACTGGAGTGGGTTGCCATTTCCCTCTCCATGGGATCTTCCTGACCCAGGAATTGAACCCAAGTCTCTTATGTCTCCTGCATTGGCAGATGGATTCTTTACCAGCTGAGCCACTGGTGCTATATTGCTCTTTCTTAATTTATCAACTTCTAATTATCTGTTGCTATCCTCCATGACCCTTTAGTCCATTTAGTCTACTAGATGGAAAGATTTCCATCTTTCTTTTAACCTCCTCCCAATAGTTATATCTTAAAAAATTCTTTTTAGTACACTTATAAATTTAAATAAGTTCCTTAAATTGTCTGCTTTTGTGCAGTATAAACAGGTCATCTTGCCTCCCAAGTTATAAGTTGTCTGTGTCTAGCCTTCCTTCTGCCTCCATTTCCCAGTTTCTGGGAGTTGTACCTTTAGTTTTTCATAGTCAAGATTGATAACATTTACATTCTCCTGTCATATGTTCTACTGGTTGGTCAAAATCATGTCACATTTGAATTTGTTTCATATAAACTATGTTGCTTGTATAATTTTTGCATTATTCCTGGAGAAACTGATTCTTTTTTTTCCCCCGATGGATGAAAAAGCATGTGTCTTCTTTACCATATTGCAAATATCTTCTAGCTTCTTTCTTATTCTTATTGATTTTTAGAATCAATTATTTTCTTTATCTTGAAGCCACTGATATCCTGTTTTAAAACTGAATGATTGCATAAACTATGGCTTTATTGTACAACATTCAGATTTTCTGGAGCTTGACCCTCCCTCCCTTTCCCCTTCTTTCTTTCTGATTGTAAAGGCAAAAACATATATTGATTCAAAATTCCCTCAAGTAAATACAATTTCAGTTAGAAATTGACTAAATTCTACAGGTGTGTAAATTACCTTGTATAAATTAATTTATGTTCTAGAATTTGGCTATGGCTTATAATTAACATTTAATTATATAAGAAATTCCATAAATATGGATGTCTTTACAGCTTAAACAGTTCCAGACTAATCAAGCATTGTGTCTCCAATCCTAATTCCAATTATATTGAAATCAAAAGAAAAAGACAAGCAGAGAATCTTTCTGACAAAATTCCTGCTAGTCAAAATCATAGCTGTTATAGAGGGAATGCAAAATTTAATTCAAGTGCTATTTTCTGCTGAGAAAGGAATAGACAGTATAGGTGATAACTTGATCTTTGTCATTTATCACATATATGAAAATATTTAGAGACTGAAAAATATGTAGTTTACAGGCAAAATATGAATAATTAGATATCCCATAGATAAATAAATTTATCATAGAGTCTGTTTCATTTTGGGAAATAGTATTTAATGGTATAAAATAGAAATTATGAAACATGCATACAAAGGCATGTATATGAAAGGCCTGATTGGCACCGGGACCAAACTGACATAAGGTACAGTAATTGTGCCAATGTAACCATCCTTATCACATTAATGTGCCCCATTATGTAATGATTAAACCTTTCCATTTATCTAGCTTGCCATAATGTTTGCCTTCTAGGCAGAAATGAGGGATAAAAATTATGCTTAGGCAAGGGGAAAAGCTTACATTGAAATAATTATGACAACTTACAGTATACAATGTGTAGAAACTTTGCAGTGTGCTTTTCACATAAATTTGTTCATCTGCTTTCTATAGCAACCCTGAGAAATGCATGTTGCTATATTAACTCCATTTTATCGCTGACAAAACCGAGAATCAGAAAAAGTTAGGTTTTTCAAGGGAACTGCTGATAAGCAGTAGAGGAGGAAGATTCAAACCCAGGAAATAGTCTCACTACACCACAAAATTATCTGTTTATCACCTATTAATATTTATCATACAGACTGTATCTGCATAATAAAGGATAAACACTGGATACTTGCCACATCCAAGTTACCCATACAAGGTGTGATTTATACCCCACCATCCTTCCTAAAGGTCAGAGTGTAGTAAGGACAGAAGACCTGACCTTCAATCCTGGCTATTCCCAGGAATGTCTGTGATTAAGAACAATACCCTGTGAGTCTAGCATTCATCACCACAGCCCCCAGATAAATTCTGGGGAAAAATTAATACCCAGAAAAGCATTGAGACATGAAAGAAGTCATCAGATTATTAAAGCCCATGCCCACTGCTCTGCCTCAGTGGTGTTTATGTGTTGATTGGTTGCATTCTTTTATTCACTATATATTTTCTGAGCAACTACTGTAGGTCAGAATGTAAATAAAACTACAGTACAACAAAATGGGTACAGATTGTGGTCGGTAATATGAAGTAAATAAGCAGAGAATGGCAGAGTGTTTTCAAGTGAAGGGGTCAGGAAGGCATCTCTGGGAAAGTTATATTTAAGAAGATGGACTGGAGTTTGAGGAATAATGTTCTGTTGGTGACACAGAAAGAGAAAAGGCCCTGAATGGAGAAAGAACTCAGAGTGTCCTTGGTACTGACCAGACTCAGTAGGCAATGAGAGAGTGTGAGTGGAGAGGTTAGCAGGCCCTTGTAGACAATGTAAGATAAGAGTTTACTTTGAATGCTGCTGGAAAGCCATTGATGTGGCTTGAGCAGAGGTGACATGAACTAATTTATATAGAAAAAAGGTTGCTGTGGAGGGTCTGCTAAGAGTGAGTGGAGAGGCTCGAGCTGAAGTGGGGTGGGAGGTGGTGGAGGTGGCTCCTCTCTCCAGTGACTCCTCTCCTGACCTCCCCAATTAACCACTATCCATCATAGACTAGCTTTGTCTGATTTTATACTTTACATGAATAAAATTGTAAAGTATATACTTTGTATTCCCTCAGTATATGCCGTTCATCCAACTTGTTGGAAGGGGTTTGTTCTCATTGCTGTATTGTATTCCATTTTCCAGCTGTACCCAGGGAGTAGTTCCATAATGTTTTCATTCCACTCTAGTGGACATTTGTTCTTTTCTTCCCATGAGAACCGAGTTGAATCACACTCTATTGGATGGTGGTCTTTATGATAATATTTAGTCTTGTTAATATTTAAGGGAGTTGAGTCAGTTCAGATGAAAATTTAAGCTTACTATTTGATATGGACCCTATTTACAAATATTAGTACAAATTTGTAAATATTGGTACACATTTGATGGCAACATTCATGAAAAATTAACTTATCACATGACAAGAACTGTGCTAAGTGTTTAAGCTCAGTATTTCATTCAGTTCTTATAGGCACTATATAAGCTATGTACTAACTCTGCCCCCATTTCCCTCATGAGGAAACTAAAACAGAGAGATATAATTTAATCCCATTTTCTGTTGATGAAATATCAATAGCCTCTTGAAATATTGAAATATCAGTGGCAGAAAGTGAAGAAGAACTAGAGAGCCTCTTGGTGAAAGAGGAGAGTGAAAAAGCTGGTTTAAAACTCAACATTCAAAAAACAAAGAACATGGTATCTGGTCTCATCACTTCATGGCAAATAGATGGGGAAACAATGGCAACAGTGACAAACTTTATTTTCTTGGGCTCCAAAATCATTGCAGATGGTGACTTCAGCCATGAAATTAAAAGACGCTTACTTCTTGGAAGAAAAGTAATGACCAACCTAGAGAGCATATTAAAAAGCAGAGACATTACTTTGCCAACAAAAGTCTGTCTAGTCAAGGCTATGGTTTTTCCAGTAGTCATGTATGGATGTGAGAGTTGGACTATAAAGAAAGCGGAGTGCCGAAGAATTGATACTTTTGAACTGTGGTGTTGGAGAAGACTCTTGAGAGTCCCTTGGACTGCAAAGAGATCCAACCAGTCCATTCTAAAGGAAATCAGTCCTGAATATTCATCGGAAGGACTGATGTTGAAGCTGAAACTACAATACTTTGGCCACCTGATGCGAAGAACTGACTCATTTGAAAAGACCCTGATCCTGGGAAGGATTGAAGGCAGGAGGAGAAGGGGATGACAGAGGATGAGAAGGTTGGATGGCATCACCGACTCAATGGACATGAGTTTGAGTAGGCTCCAGGGGTTGGTGATGGACAGGGAAGCCTGGTGTCCATGGGGTTACAAAGAATCAGACACGACTGAGTGACTGAACTGAACTGAACTGAGACAAATTGTTTCAGAGCAGAGCGGCACCAGAGAAACAGATCCAATAGGCTTTATTTGTGTATATATATGTATATTCACGTATGGATTAGATTAATAGATTTACCTTAAGAATTTGATTTACATGATTGTGGGGGTGGCAAGGCAAGCCCTAAATCTCTGTAGAGAAACCTTCAGGAAGGGCAGGCCAGAACTTTCGGGCATGGGCTGAAGCTGCAGTCAACAAGAATGATTTCTTGTTCCTTGGGGAAACCTCAGTTCTGATCTTAAGGTTTTTCAATTAATTGAAGCTGGCTCACTGAGATTATCTAGGATAATCTTCTTTATTAAAGTAAGCTGATTATAGACTTTGATCACATCAAAATATACTCTCATAGCAACCCTTAGTTTGATTGAATAATCTGGCTCAGTTGACACATAAAACTGATCATCACCATCATATAGATAGTAGACACCGGACTGAGATATAAATCTAAGTCTTTATGATATTAAAACTCAGGATCTCAATTTCTATGATCTGTTTTAAAAAGTGTTCTGGACTGAGCACACAGCACGTTCTTCAATTCTGGAGTGGTAATATACTGGGGATAATTCAGAAATAAAAAGAAGTAAATGTGCTTGAAGCACATAGATCTGGAGAAAGCAAGAGATAAAAGAAGACTTCTAAATTTGGGAGGCTTTCAACAGGGTCTCTGCCAAATACTAGCTGTGTGATCTTGGGAAAGTTACCTAAATTCACTGTTATTCTCCCCTTTATGGGGCTTCCCTGGTGGCTCAAAAGGTAAAGAATCTGCTTGCACTGTGGGAGACCTGGGTTCAGTCCCTGGGTTGGGAAGACCCCCTGGAGGAGGGCGTGGCAGCCCACTCCAGTCTTAAGGCCTGGGGAATCCCATATCCCCATGACAAAGGAATCTGGCAGGCTGCAGTCTATGGGATTGCAAAGAGTTGGACAAGACTGAGCGACTAAGCACATTCTCCTTTATAAAATGACTAATGAAACCTCTTTCCTAAGGTTGACTGAATAAATACATGTAAAGAGCTTGGAATAGTGCCTGGCACAGGTGAGAACAACATAAATGTTAGCCATTAATTTTAGTGGACTTTGGGAGGGGTCAGAGGGGTGTTATAAACTCACTCTTAAGCAGTCATCTTTGCTCGAGTCCTTTACAGAATTTAATATATAAGAAAGGAAGAATCACCATTTTAGAAAAGGCAGAGGAACTGGAAATCAAATTGCCAATATCCGTTGGATCATTGAAAAAGCAAGAGAGTTCCACAAAAACATCTATTTCTGCCTTATTGACTATGTCAAAGCCTTTGACTGTGCAGACTACAACAAACTCTGGAGAATTCTGAAAGAGATGGGAATACCAGACCATTTGATCTGCCTCTTGAGAAATCTGTATGCAGGTCAGGAAGCAACAGTTAGAACTGGACATGGAACAACAGACAGGTTCCAAATGGGGAAAGGAGTACATCAAGGCTGTATATTGTCACCCTGCTTATTTAACTTATATGCAGAGTACATCAGGAGAAATGCTGGGCTGGATGAAGCACAAGCTGGAATCAAGATTGCTGGGAGAAATATCAATAAGCTCACATATATAGATGACACCACCCTTATGGCAGAAAGTGAAGAGGAACTAAAAAGCCTCTTGATGAAAGTGAAAGAGGAGAGTGAAAAAGTTGGCTTAAAGCTCAACTTTCAGAAAACTAAGATGATGGCATCTGGTCCCATCACTTCATGGGAAATAGATGGGGAAACAGTGGAAACAGTGTAAGAGTTTATTTTTGAGGGGCTCCAAAATCACTGCAGATGGTGACTGCAGCCATGAAATTAAAAGACACTCCTTGGAAGGAAAGTTATGACCACCCTAGATAGCATATTCAAAAGGAGAGACATTACTTAGCCAACAAAGGTCCGTCTAGTCAAGGCTATGGTTTTTCCAGTGGTCATGTATGGGTGTGAGAATTGGACTGTGAAGAAAGCTGAGCACCAAAGAATTGATGCTTTTGCACTGTGGTGTTGGAGAAGACGCTTGAGAGTTCCTTGGACTGCAAGGACATCCAACCAGTCCATTCTGAAGGAGATCAGCCCTGGGATTTCTTTGGAAGGACTGATGTTAAAGCTAAAACTCCAATACTTTGGCCACCTCATGGGAAGGGTTGACTCATTTGAAAAGACTCTGATGCTGGGAGGGATTTGGGGCAGGAGGAGAAGGGGACGACCGAGGATGAGATGGCTGGATGGCATTACCAACTCGATAGACTTGAGTTTGAGTGAACTCCGGGAGTTGGTGATGGACAGGGAGGCCTGGCATGCTGCAATTCATGGAGTCTCAAAGAGTCGGACACGACTGAGCGAATGAGCTGAGCTGATACATTTGAGAAGGCTTCCCTCGTGGTTCACTGGTAAAGAATCTGCCTGCAGTGCAGGAGCTGCAGAAGACTTGGGTTCAGTCCCTGGGTTGGGAAGATCCCCTGGAGGAGGCATGGCAGCCCAGTCCAGTATTCTTGCCTGGAGAATCCCATGGACAGAGACGCCTGGTGGGTTCCAGTCCATAGGGTCCCAAAGAATTGGATATAGCTAAAGCAGCTTAGCACGCTTGCACACACACATACACTTGAAAATATTTCAAGTAGATTCTAAATGTTCTCACTACCTACACATAAAAATAGTAACAATGTAAGGTATTGGATATGGTAATTAGCTTGATTTTGGTAATCATTTTACAATGTTTATGTATATCAAAACATCACTTGTGTACCTTTAATATATGTAATTTTTATCTGTCAATTATATATTAATAAAGTTGGAAAAATAAAATTATTTTGTAAATAATTTTGAATACAAAGGAAGATAATTTTGTTAAGTGAAATAAGAAAAGTGGGATGTCGCTATGATTAAGTATTTATATTCATATGAAAGTAACCAAAAGTGATTATTTCTGGGTGATAGAAGTACTGGCAATTAAAATATGTTTTTCTTTATTGTTTTCTCAGTTTTTTACACTTTAATTGGAACAAAATTGCACAGAAAAAGAAACTACTCCCCTACTAAAGATGGCAGACAGGAAATACCAGTGTACTCGGAGTGTGCTCAGGCTATATATACAGAATAAATTCTAGGCAGTTCCCGGATGCTTGGTACATTCTTTTATTTGTATTGTTTTATTGTCCTTCCAACAAGGAAATGTTCCCTCCATTGTCTATTTCCCAAATCCCTCTATCACACTTCTACATTCAAGTATTATTTCCTTTGTAACATATTCCCTGACATTTTCTTCCTCAAGACTTGCGATCATCCTAGTGGCCCCAAGCACCTGGTGTGTGTGTGTATATATATATATATACATTCCTTTGCCTCTGGAAACACAGGCAATATACATAAACATTTATCAATAATATATTGATATATATTGATAAATATATCAATATATATACCTCTGGAAACAGGCAATATACATAAACATTTATCAATAATATATTGATAATCTATTGATAAATATATCAATAATATATTCAAGTACATGTAAAATAATATCTGTTTCCAGACTGGATGGCCATGCGTTGTATTAAAATATTTACTGCATTCTGTTGTACTTGTTATACTGTTTTTCCACACTGTGGCCCTTTTGAGGCAGTTGCATTTGCCTTCCTCATCTCTATTCTGGAGGCTACCTTTTACAGTATCTAAGATGAAGTGGGTCCTCAGTAAATGTTTATTGAATAAAGGAATTTTCTCATTGGCCTAAAATATATTTTTTAAACAAAATGGTCTTTAATTTTTATGTTGTTTATCAGTGTTTTAGAACTAGAATTTAAAACATTTTAGCCATCTCTTTTTACCTGAAGGTGTCTAATCTCTTTGATGTTTCTCATTAGTTTTGACTATGTTGGTTGAACTTCTCATCTCTTTTGGTCTCTTATATCTGTCTCAACATGTGAACAACAAACAGAACTGAATGAATTATTTCAGCTTTGGGTGTGCTGCTCTTCTATATAAAGGTTTTGCTTCTAAACTTCTGTAATGATGCTCAACATGTGTGAATTTAAGCATCCTAGGGTCCTGCTCCTTGTATTCAAAGAACATTCCAAATCATATTTATTTATCATGGTATTTATGAAATCGGGTTGGGGCTTCCCTGGTAACTCAGCTGGTAAAAAATCTGCCTGAATTGCAGGAGAACCCGGTTTGATTCCTGGGTCTGGAAGATCCCCTGGAGAAGGGATAGGCTACGCACTCCAGTATTCATGGGCTTCTCTGGTGGTTCAGGTGCCAAAGAATCTACCTGCAATGTGGGAGACCTGGGTTCAATCCCTGGGTGGAAGATCCCCTGGAGGAGGGCATGCAACCCAATCCAGTATTCTTGCCTGGAGAATCCCCATGGACAGAGGAGCTCGGCAGGCTACTTACAGTCCTGCTGCTGCTGCTGCTGCTAAGTCGCTTCAGTCGTGTCCGACCCTGTGTGACCCCATAGATGGCAGCCCACCAGGCTCCCCCGTCCCTGGGATTCTCCAGGCAAGAACACTGGAGTGGGTTGCCATGTCCTTCTCCAGTGCATGAAAGTGAAAAGTGAAAGTGAAGTCCCTCAGTCGTGTCTGACCCTTAGCGACCCCATGGACTGCAGCCCACCAGGCTCCCCCGCCCATGGGACCTTCCAGGCAAGAGTACTGGAGTGGGGTGCCATTGCCTTCATACAGTCCATGGGGTGTCAAAGAGTTGGGCTTGAATGAGTGATTAAGCATAGCACAGCATAAAACTAGATTATACATTCTGGATAACGTTTTTAAGTTTTTATGCTAACTTTCAAACCTTGTAGTAGTTGCCATCTACTGCCATGTAGTTTTCCATTTAGTCTAGAACTTAGTATTATCCTAAAAATGATGTTTGTTCAGTCGCTAAGTCGTGTCTGACTCTTTGTGACCTCATAGACTGCAGCACCCCAGATTTCCCTGTCCTTCATTATCTCCCAGAGTTTGCTCAAACTCATGTCCATGGTGTGGATGATGCCATCCAACAAACTGATTCTCTGTCTCCCCCTTCTCCTGCCCTTAGTCTTTCCCAGCATCAAGGTCTTTTCCAGTGAGTAGGCTCTTCATATCAGGTGGCCAAACTATTGGGGCTTCAGCATCAGTCCTTCCAATGAATATTTAAGACTGATTTCCTTTAGGATTGACTAGTTTGATCTCCTTGCTGTCTGAGGGACCCTCAAGAGTCTTCTTGAACACCACAATTTTAAAGCATCAATTCTTCGGTACTCAGCCTTCTTCGTGGTCCATCTCTCACATCTGCATATGACTACTGGTTAGTTTTGAGGAATATTTAAAGTGGGATCTTAAAAAATATTTGTTTTGAATATATATCCTTTGATCTATAACATCAAGTGGATATTTTCCCACTCATTCTCAAACAATATCCTTAACCCAAGTCCTGGTAATGTGTTTTAAGATTTGGGGTAATGGTGTGTTTGACTACTATTATGACATGGCTCGCTGCATCTTGAACTCATGTCCAATATAATTATGTCACTTAATAATATTAAAAACCCTGTTAATTGCTTGATATTTTGATTTTTATTCTGATAACTAATCCAAGATAATATAACAGCTAGTTTCTTTTAAGAGATTTTCTTGTTTATCTACAGTTTTGTTATTTTTTTAGGGGAAATTTTTGTTCAGTTGGTATTTAATTATTGTGGTTTTAGTTATTTCTGAATCTAAGATAGTACTTAGTAGGATGTACCATGCCTGAGAAAACTGTTATTTATTTGTCTTTGAAGTTTTTGCAAGTAACTAACAACTGGGTGAATTAGCACACTTTCATTCGAGCAATAAATTTTCACCAGAAAAACACTGGATATTTACTTAGATTTATTTAGAGTTTAAAAAGTAAATTCACACAACTAAGTTGTTCCAAATATATATACAAGTTTTCTAATAACTGTATTAAGGACTGTTTTTTTTTTAACTCAAAATTAAATCTAATTTAACATTAATTAAAATTAAATAAAATTAAACATTCAGTTCCTTTTTTAAATAATAGGAAGTGCTATCTTTATTGAAAAATTTTAAAAATTTACTTTTTTTGGTTGTGCCATACAGCATGTGGGATCTTAGTTCCCCTACCAGGGATTGAACCCATGCCCCTGCAGTGATAGTGTGGAATCTTAACCACTGGAGTGCCAGGGAAGTCTCAAACATTCAGTTCTCAGCTGCACAACCATATTTCAATACCCACAATGCAACTTGTAAACTACAGTATTGGACACTGAAGATTTGGACATTTTGTATAATTCTATACAGTTTCACCTATTGTTTTCCTAGCAAGACTTCAACTTCTATAGTACTCTGCTTTTTAACTTATTTGGTATATAATATCACTTTTCCTTTCAAGTTATTTCAAGTCAGAATGAGCACACTCTGATTCAAGCAACATTTTGTTCTTTGCCTTTATAGTTTCAGGGTCCTTCAAGTCACCATCTGAAAATGCATTCATAGAAACAGTATACACTATCAATTGCCCATGAAACTGTACTTATACTATGGGATGACATTTTCATCTACTGACTAGATGACTGGTTATGCTCCCAATTTGGATGTGTACATGCTTGCATTGTTTGCGTATGTATTTTGGTGTCAATTGCATACTCAGAATTTGCCAGAAGACTTTAAAAGGCCAGTGTTAGATAATTCTTTTTAGATGGTATTTCTCAAGCCTTCAGGCTTCTTGATACATTTGCTTATAATGAGTGCACATGTACTGATGGAGATTTAGTGTGAAATTTACTTTGTATGGTTTATATCATTATTTTGAAATGAGTCCAATCTATCTGTCATGTTGATTGTTGACTGAGGGAATTTGTGTGTGTGTGTGTGTGTGTGTTTTAAACTCTGCACTTTCTTTAAATTAAAACAATTTCCTTTGATCCAGGGGATTCTGGGTACCTATATGCTTGAAATTTGTGTGTGATTTTTTTTCTAGCAGAATTAACTTTAAAGCCTTGAAGACTGTAAAAATGCCAAGCTTAGATTGATCATCCATTTATTTATTCTTTAATTTATCATACATTTATGGGGTGTTCAAAGTAATGCATTCTCTAAGAGGGAATCCATGACCTCTCTGCAAGTAACTGATATTTTTACCTTCATATTCAGTTTTTCTGTTAAAATATTAGCTATAGGAGTCATAGCACTATGCTAGTTGGCCATATTGGCCAGGGAAATCTGTCTGCTCTTGTCAGAATATAAAGTGAAAACACAAGAAAAGAAAACAGTGTAATTGAGCTTTGTTTATCACCCTGTCACAAAATTATTGACTGTCCATGGACAAATCACTTACCCTTTCTGTTTCTCAGTTTCTCCGTCCACAGAGATTATGATAAATGTCCTATTCATCACACTAACCAATTTTAAGGGTCAATTGTAAGGATCAAATGAACCTTGCCTGTGACTGAATGGTTTATTTTAGGATGAAGATAAACATAGTGCCTGGACTTGAGGTTGAATAGAGGGATCTATCATAGGTTGAGTGATTAAGTTTGCAGTAGCTGCAACATGCCAACCAAAAGGTAGGAAAAGAGGAAGCCAATAGGAGCACAAGCTGTGTGCAGCATTAGAGGGAGGACAATGAATTTTGCATGTTCTGTACCCCTGTGTTTCCCCTGACTTTAGTGAGTTGCAAAGACTATCTTAACTTTTGTTTTCATTTTCTGGGCTTCCCAGAAAGCAAATCTTCAGGCCAAAGCTAAAGTTTGAGTGCTTTATTGGGGAACATTATCCTAGGCAGGAGAGGTAGCTGGTGCATGGTGAGCAAAGAAGGAAGATGCATTGTAAAATGAGCCATAGCTATGGGTAGCTATTGCTCCATCCCAGGGGACCATTGGAAAACATGTATGACCTGTTTCAGGACCCTGTCTATCAGTTCTCATCTTTGAGTAGCTGAAGTTCACCCCATGAGGTGTTCAATTGCCAAATTTCATGGATGGATGCTGAGCAAGTTCTGGGCAGTCCTATGCCTCAGTGCAGCACTACTCAAATGTGATCTCTGGATAGAAAACTGTTATTACCTATGATAGGATAAGTACAGAAATTGAAAGTAAGTGGTTAGAAACTTTTATAGCATTTTGATTAATTTTATGTCTGTTGATATTAATAGTAAAAAGTTGGGCTTGTTTTCTGGTATGCTTTTGTTTATTTTTTTCAGCTAATTTTTACAGCAATTCTCTTTTCTTGTATTTTATAAAATGTCAGTTGGCAATGGATTGCATTAAAAAATGACCCTTCACCAAACATAGCTTGAAAATGATTGCCTTAGTGTAAACAGAGAAGGCTTGTGTGGGAGGTGAGAGGCACACCAGACAGGCAAAAGGTAGAGTAGTACCAGGTTTCACTGGTGACATGAGTGAGACCCCACCCAGAACTGGTCACTGCAGAGGTGGTTGGAACAAATGACCCAAACCTCCAGGGAAGTGAGACTGGGAAGATTTAGAGAGACACTGAGGGGTATTGGGACTCATGGTATATCCAGATGATTTAGAACACGAGTTCTCAAACTTTCCAGTCTTAAGATGCTTTCAGAATCTTCAAAGTTATTAAGGAGACCAAAGAGCTTTTATTTATGTGGGTTATTATTTATGGATTTTCACCATATCAGAAATAAAACTGAGACAAAATTGTAGGTAAATTTATGTAATATAAAGATAATAAATCCACAACATTGACATACATAAAATAATTTTAATGATTATATTATAATCTAAAATATAATATTTAGTGATTATATTTTTTAAAACAAAAGTTAGTGAGAAGCATGGCATTGTTTTACATTTTATCAAATTTCTTTATGTTTGGCTTAGTTGAAGACATCTGGGTTCCCATACCTGCTTCTGAATTCACGCGTTGTGAAAAGTGGATCCTATATCTACCTTTGTTGTTGCTCAGTCTCTAAGTTGTGTGCAACTCTTTGCAACCCCATGGTTGCAGCATGCTAGTCTTCCCTGTCCTTCAGTATCACCCAGTTTGCTCAAATTCGTGTCTATTGAGTCAGTGATGCTATCCAACCACCTCATCCTTTGTTGCCTCCTTCTCTCCTGCCCTAAAGCTTTCCCAGCATCAGGGTCTTTTCTAATGAATCGGCTCTTTGCATCTAACAGATAATTATTCAACATCTGCCGTGTGCTGGTTGCTGTGATAAATACTGATGTTATAAGCATTAACAGAACCCACTCTCCATTTGGATTTCAAAGTTTACAGGGAAAGGTAGATGGAAAAAAACAAGAAATGACAATATGGTGTGTTCCAATCAAGACAACATCTGGAGGGAATTGGTAGGAGTGGACTTTTATTCCTTATAGGAGCTGGGTGTGATGCATGGCAGGTTCTGTCATAGCCTAGTATATTTATCTTAACATTTTTAGTAGGTAGAGGGTCACAATTTTGGTAAATTAGAAGCATTCACATTTTAGTAGCCGAAGGCTGGTAGAATGAGCTACAAAGAAGAATTTAAGAAACAAAAAAGGCATTAACAAACAAAAAAAACTACTGGAAAGAAATATTGAGGAAAGTACTGGAGTAGGGTATAAAGGCAAAGATTAAAGAAAAGATAATCAGAAAATGATCACATAAAGGAAATAGCAGAGATGGTCTGGACTGGAGAATAAGGACATTAAAAAAGACTTTTAAGAGGCTACAGGGATTTTAAAAACTAGGACAAGACAGATGTCATATATAATTTATTACCTAGAAAACTGTTAGTTAGAATGGATATAAAATTGCAGGGTAGGAGAGTCAGGTGTGGAAAAAGGATGCCCCAGCAAAAGTTAATGTGCTAAAGCAATATGCTTTCAAAGTCAGTTAGTCAAGATTATTGAGAATAATAGGAGGTGGAGTGGACAGTTGTGGTTAGAATTTATGGGCTTGTAATAAAAAAGAAGAGAAAAAGGAAAGTCAGAACTTTTTCTTTCAGCAAAAATATTGAAGTTTATAAATGTTAGAAAATGAAGAATAGAGGCAATCTGGCCTGCAGGTTAAAACACATTTTTAGAAAAGAAGAAATAAGGTTAAAAAGAAACAGTGACCACTGGAGACTCTTAATGTAACCAAGCAGGACCCTTTGTGGGTCCCCCTCCCAGAGCTGTGTCCTCTACCTGCCTCTTGTTTGTAGAAAGGCTTTGGTCTCCAACTAGGAGAGTGAGCTGAGGCAGAAACAAAGGAAAAGCAAGCCCAACACAATCTTTTTTTCATGATTATTAAATAGAGTAAACTGATGCCCTGGTTTATGACCCCAAACTGTTGAGATAATGTCCTGTGGCTTCATCCAGCTGGCCCCAAGCGGATTTTAAATTTATGATACTAGGAGGGTCATTTAAAAATGGAAACCCCTGAACCATCACAAAGGCCCTAAGTAAATAACAAAATGCCTCAACCCTTGCTTTTGCTCTGTCTTAGAAAGAAGGGAGGGATCATAAGACCATGATTTACTAGCTTGCTTTGCAGGAACACATAGATCAGTCACAATCACCAATGATGCATCCAAGCACAAGGTGAAGATTTGAAGCTGATGCCTTATCAGGAAGCTGAAACCACAAAAGCACACTGCCTCCCTTTACCGTTTTTTGTTTTTAAAACCCTTACACCCGGTCAGCCAGCAAGATGGATTTCAAATGAGTCTAGGTCTCCCATCTTTGGGGCTGGTACCTCCTCAACTAATAAACCTTTCTTTGGTGCAAACTCCAACATTTTGGTTGGTTCATCCTCACTGTGCCTCATGTTAACTTTTGTTTGACAATGGTAATTTGGAGATTTACTTTTACTTTAAAAATTCTATTGTCATGTACTCCCTAAGAAATTAATTTTAAATGTTTTCTTTATAAAGTAATATGTTCTCAGTTTTAAATATCCAGGAAATGTAGGAAAATCAACCATAGTACCACCATTTAATTTTAAAACAATATACTTTTCCCATTTTTCTTCAGTGCATGCTTCTCTTTATTTTGACTTTGGCAAATCTTGATACAATCATCTAATTAGGTTTAATTTGATCATAGGACAAAGCTTATAAATACAAAACTTTGTAAAATCTTTTTATAAACAAAAGTTGTGAAGGTCAAATGGAGCTTAAATACTTTTAAGTTATTTCTCATATCATAGCCATTTTGCATAAAGCTTTATAGAAACTCATGTGCTCAGTCTTGAGCAAGTTTAACTTACAGCAAGCAAGGAGTTAGTTCTGGTAGTATCTTATTCTTTGGGCTACTGTAACAAAATACCACAGACTGGGTACTTATAAACAATGGGAATTTATTTCTCACAGTTCTGGAGTTTGGAAAGTCTAAGATCGACCTCTTCTTGGCTCGATCATAGCAGGAGGCAAGGGCACTGTCTGGTATCTCTTTTATATGGGTATTAATTTCATTTGTGAGAGCTCTACCCTCTTGACCTAATCACGTCCCCCAGGCTCTGTCTGCTTATACCATCACAATTGTCCTTACAGTCTCAACGTATGGATCTGGGGGACATAAATGCTCAGACCATAGCAGGTGGTATGTGTGCAGCAGTTTTAATGTCTGGAGTCTGTTTCAGCTGAGTTCATGGATACTTCATGGAAAAATCAATCATGATTTATACATCATCCTTTTATCCTTTCTTCATAATCTTGTTTGAAAACAGCTTTTAGATCTCTGCTTCCAAAGAAAGAAAGGACAGATCAAAAGTTCATGAGCTCTCTGATTCTAGTATAAAGAACTGACTCCAGTTGGGATGGGAATCATGTCTAAGCTCTGATCTCTTATTTTAAGAGAGCTTTTTATTTTTAAAATGGTCATGTACTTGTCTCTCCACTCTCCACACTGTTCTTTTCCCTGAAGAGAACTAGATTCATGTAATCATATCCTATATACACTTTGTAATGTTTGTCTTTATTAGGATAGTTCCACTTCAGCAGAAGTGTAATTTTTTCTGAATTCTCATTTTAATTCCTAGCGATATGCATATTGCAAGACCTGAATTTGCTGTGGAAGGAGTTATAATGTGTGGCACTACTAGACCCATTCTTTTAATCTTCTATGCATTATGTTTTGAATCTACTGTATTTAACACAGGGTCTGGATGTGGAAGGAACATAAGATATTTATTGAATGAATAAGTTGTAGTTTTCTTTTGCGAAAAATACTGTTTCCAAATAAAGGTCAAATGAATTTTGTCTAATTTTTCTTTTGAGCTTGATCTCTGGATCATGACTCTGGCCTTGTTCCAAAATAATGGTGTAACAGGATTTCTCAAATCCTAGTGTGCGTTAGAATCACCTGGTGAACTTATTGACCATGTGGACTCTTAGTCTCATTCACTAAATGGCGTCTAGCCATGCACAGTTTTAGCAAGTGCTTGGAGTGTTGGCATGGTCACAGGACCAGACTTCGTAAAGAAAAGAAAGTGAAGTTGCTCAGTCGTGTCCGACTCTTTGCGACCCTGTGGACTGAAGCCTACCAGGCTCCTCCGTCCATGGGATTTTCCAGGCAAGAGTACTGGAGTGGGTTGCCATTTCCTTCTCCAGGGGATCTTCCTGACCCAGGGATCGAACCCAGGTCTCTGGTGTTATAGGCAGATGCTTTTACCATCTGAGCCACCAGGGAAGTCCGACTTTGTAAAACCCTGTTAAAGGTGTAGGTTCAGGAAGACTCAGATCAACAGAGATCTGTGTTTTTCTTAGCTTGCTTAGGTTTTGTTTCAGGCAGATACCCCAGGAAATGGTCACTTTAGGAAATAGTCTTAGGATAGTTTTAGATCATTGGTCTAGATAAGTTCTAAAAGACTGCTTTGTCTCAGTTGCATAAGCAGAAATGAACAACCTGTCATATGATCTTGTTATGAGTAAATCTCCATGATATCAAATTTACCTCCTTAAACAGGTGACCATTGTTTTATAAATACAATTCCTTAGCAACATTATCATGTTTCCATAAAGGAAGGATTAGTCAATTACTTAAATGAAACTGACTGGCTGAGAAAAGACTGACACTCCTTGAAAAGTCAACGCTCTTTCCATAAAAGTCTGTGATTTGCATATCGTGGTCACTGCTGGAGTCACCCAAAACATTTCACGGAGGGATTGGAGTCTCCATGGTTACATTTGCTTCTTGTGCCCTCTGGGTCTTACTGTAACTCCTTGGTCTGAGTTCCTAGGTGCTTTCTGTCCTAAGTGGCTGACAAAGCAGCCTCCTTTCTGTGGTAGACTGCTATTATTATTACAGTGTCAAGAGGTACGCACCTGAAAGGGGAATGAGGGGAATCAGTCTGGTTGCTGAATTGCCACTTGCAATGTATATTTCTTTGCCACTGAGTGATTAAAATCCCCTCTGTGACTTTTGCATTAAGACAGAAAAGAATTCAGAAAATCTAAAAAAAAAAAAATTTGTTATTTAGGACTTGGTAGATAAATCTATTTCTTTACATGCAGTTGCAACAAGAATAAAAATTCAAGCTCCAGTTCCTCAACCAACCACCAAACAAACCAACTCCCTGGTTCCCAACCTTTCAAATGGAATAATATTTATAACTATGGATAAAAATGATTGCTGTATACCTGAGAGTTTTGATTTATGATTGTAATCTGGAGACCTAAAAATGATAATAAGCTAGCTATGGCATCACCGACTCGATGCACATGAATCTGAGTGAACTCCAGGAGTTGGTGATGGACAGGGAGGCCTGGCGTGCTACAATTCATGGGGTCGCAAAGAGTCGGACATGACTGAGCGACTGAACTGAACTGACTGATACTGCCTTTAACTGACTCAAGTTCTGTGACTATGTTGGTGGAGGACAGGGGATACCACTCACCTCCATTCATGTGGAGGGTCACCCTTACTAACACATCACCCCTGGTCTGTCTGTATATCTCTGTTCTCAATTGTCTCTTTTTTGGTGAATGTGGGAGCAGAAATTGGCATTTGTATTTCATTCTCTTCCTTTATTTCTTCTTTAGAGTCCAGCTGCTAGTGAAAACCATGTACTCTGGGTCAGTATCTCTATACTATGAGTTTTCAGTTTTCATTCTGTAAACGAGGTATGAGGTCTGTGATTACTCAGTGTCCTATTGGGAAGTCTATTTTGCCAAGCATCTTACCATGCTCTCCGGCTTGGACTGGGGTAGACATGAAGATGCTCTCCCAGAGCCTCTGAGAGTAAGGACTTGCTGTCCAGCTGGGAAGGGGGTGATGGGCAGGGAGCCTCCAGCTTCCTGTTCCTTTAGGGTCTGCCTCAGCCACATGGAGCCAGATGCCTTCTCACAGCTGTGCTATTCCCAGGGCAGCCCACATGTGGTGAATGAGCTAGGAAGGGGTTTGAAGGCTCAGATCTTTTAACCCTCTCTGGGATGACTCTCACAGGCAGTGTTTCTTTACTCTGCAGCTTCTTGCCAGGTTGGCCAGATTTTCCGTGGGTCTGCATCACAGTGTGACTTTTTCCTTTGCTCAGTGCTGCTTCCTTTAGTCTCTTCTTACATCTTGAACTCAAACTCTGTCTCAGTATCTGCTCTTGGAGAATCTAACCTGTGACGTGGCATCTTTTGGTTCCAAAGTTATGAAAAATATCTTTTTGCCTAAATTTTTGGTTTTCTGAACTGGTTCAGAGTTCAAGTAGGGAAACAGGGGTACCATTTCCAGACTCCCTTAAGATCCAATCATGGAAATAACTCAGTCTAGGTGAGGAAAACTTTTGTCCCCTCTCTGTGGAGCTTTGAGGAGTAGATAATATGGATGATATTGGGTGGCTCTGAGTGGAGTTTCCTTTGAGTAATTGGCACTCTAGATCATCAGAGGTTAATATATTTCTGACTCTTATAAACAAGTAAATAAATAAATAATGTGATTTTCTCTATTGATGCTTGTGAAACAGTGAAAGAGCCTTATTTTTAGGGAGACATGAAGTAGGGTTATGATTACATGGATATTCTAGGAGAGCAAACATAGACTCCATATTACCAAAAAAGAGTTGTGCTCAGTTAGTCAGTTGTGTCAGACTCTTTGTGATTCCATGGGCTGTAGCCCACAAGACTTTTCTGTCCATGGAATTTTCCAGGAGCTAATATTGAATTTAAATAACCCCAATTTCCCTGGTGGTTCAGAGGTTAAAGCGTCTGCCTGGAATGCGGGAGAGGTGGGTTCAATCCCTGGGTCAGGAAGATCCCCTGGAGAAGGAAATGGCAACCCACTCCAGTACTCTTGCCTGGAGAATCCCATGGAGGGAGGAGCCTTGTAGGCTACAGTCCATGGGGTCGCAAAGAGTCTTCTCTTCACTTTCACTTTCTATTTTGAATACACGTATTCATTCTTAAAGCGTAAGTGGTTGACACTATCCTGATTTCTTATAGAACAGAGAGTTAGGTGAATCATCAAAATAGTGTCAAAAACACTTCTGTAAAGAATCCCTATCCTTCATGTATGGTGCCATATCAAGGTAGCTCTGAGTTAGTAATTGTGAAAAGTTAACAATAGCTTGGGCTTCCCTGGTGGTTCATATGGTGAAGAATCTTCCTGTAATGCAGGAGACTCTGATTCGATCCCTGGGTTGAGAAGATCCCCTGGAGAAGGGAATGGCAACCCACTCCAGTATTCTTGCCTGGAGAATCCCATGGACGTAGGAACCTGGCAGGCTACAGTCCACAAGGCTGCAAAGACTTGGACACGACTAAGTGACTAACATTTCACTTTTCACTTTCCTTTCCACTGAGAACAGAATAAATAGAATATGATTAAAATACAGGAGAATTAATGTTTTGCTGGTGATGCTATCAAAAGGGGCTATTATATGTAAGATATTTATTTAAAATGTAGCATGCATTCTTTTGCAGTTTAAACTTGTAGTCATAACAATATTTTATCAAGGAAATGGGAACAGTTTTTATCTGGAAGGTCCGACTTTGGGAAGGTTTCACTTGCATGTTTAATAAACTAGATCAGCTAATTTTAACCCTGGAACTCAAAAGAGTGACAGATATTACAACCAGATAGCACTTATATGCAGCTGTGCTTTTAAGTTTGTTTCAATCAGTGGCTTTCAACCTTCAGTTCAGTTCAGTCACTCAGTCTGTCTGACTCTTTGTGACCGCATGAATTGCAGCATGCCAGGCCTCCCTGTCCATCACCATCTCCCAGAGTTCACTCAGACTCATGTCCATCAAGTCCGTGATGCCATCCAGCCATCTCATCCTCTGTTGTCCCCTTTTCCTCCTGCCCCCAATCCCTCCCAGCATCAAAGTCTTTTCCAATGAGTCAACTCTTCGCATGAGGTGGCCAAAGTACTGGAGTTTCAGCTTTAGTTTCACTCCTTCCAAAGAACACCCAGGACTGATCTCCTTTAGAATGGATTGGTTGGATCTCCTTGCAGTCCAAGAGACTCTCAAGATCTTCTCCAACACCACAATTCAAAAGCATCAATTCTTCGGTGCTCAGCTTATGAGAATGTAAAAACAAGTTCTGGTAAACAAATAGAGAAAGGGTAATCGGCATTACTGAAAAATCAGATTGCAGTCTTTGCCAAAAACCATAAATACACCATATTTAGAACAGGGCAATGACGAGGCCACATCTTAACTATGAAAATGATTGCTTCTTGGCACTCATTGCTAACAACTTGCCTTCTGAGTGATGTCCATTCTTTAATAGTGATAGCACTGCTCTAACCTTTATGCTTCTTGTATGAGGATAATTGAGATACCCAATCACTGAATTTCCCCCATTTCTTGATGTCATCCAGTCCAGAATGGTCTCATGCTTCCCTTGGCTTTCTTAAAAAATCACCCAGTTTGAAGTGCTTCCAAACTTCCTGAGATTCTCATAAGAGTCTCCCTATGCTGCAGCAAGCTAAGTAAATCTGACTTTTCTTGATTGACTACAGGTGTTTTCTTGGTGGTCTTTGATGGGCTTTGACACTCAGCTGCACATTACAATCACCTGTAGAGCTTTTAGGCCACTTGACATTCACGCTGTACTCTAGACCAATTAAATTAGAATTTCTGGGGTCTAAGGCTAGGCAGCAGAATTTTAAAAAGCCTCTCAGATGATTTCCATGTGCAGCCAAAGTTGAGAACCACTGGTTTAAATGATTATATCAGAGGAGGAGGATGCACCGTGTAATAGCTGAAAGTCACTTGCAGCCCTGTGTTTTCAACCCTGATATTATTTTACATTGGCTCTGCTTGTTGATGCTTGTGAAGTTGTCTTCATCTATTGAAGAGAGGGAACTTGATGAGCTGGAAGAAATGCTTTCTAGATGATATTCATGATTAGCCTGGAAGAAGGCAAAGAGTGATATTGACAGCACTCATATTTGGTTCTTGGAGTGAAAGTAAATGAGGTTATTTGAAAAGCTCTTTCAGTATGACTGAAATGGCAAGAGGTATATGTGGTATTCTCTTTTCACATCATCTCACTGGACCATCTAAATCTTAATGTTTTGCTTTAACTGTTGCTTCCTTGAATCTGTTCTTTTAGAACTGATGGTTAACCATTTAAATATGTTTGTTTCCAAGTATTTCTGTTAAAAATGTAAATTCATTTCTTCATCAGGGCAATAGTAATTATGTTATAGAGGTTTAGGAGCATGAAACATTTATATTAATACTCTGTAATATATTGTTTAATTAATTTGTGTTACCATGTATAGGATTTAATATAGTAGGGAAGAATTGGTGACAGAGGCAGAAAACCAACACAATCAGTTGCATAAAATATGCCTCCAGCTAGAACACTGAGATGAAACCAGATGACTTTAACATTTCAGAGACCTGATTAAGGCTTAAAGAACATGCTTGTTTCTGGAGTATTGGACTCTTCTGAGTCAAGCAAGCTTCATACACATGGCCTTTCTTGATCATTCATACATGGTCATTCAGATTTAGAACACTTGATATTTGGTATTAAATATGATTTCAGTTGGGTTACCCTGATGGCTCAGATAGTAAAGAATCTGCCTGTATTGCAAGAGATCCTGGTTATATTCCTGGGTTGGGAAGATCCCCTAGAGAAGGGAATGGCAATCCAAACCAGTATTCTTGCCTGGAAAATACCATGTAGAGAGGAGCCTGGTGGGCTACAGTCCATGGGGCTGCAAAGAGTTGGACACCACTGAGTGACTAACACTTTCACTTTTCATAATTTTAGTTAATATTTGACTCAAGTCAGTTCTGATTATGCAAGGAGGCAGACAAGCACGTGGCACTACTGCTGGCTGAACTTTGTTTATGCTTCCCCTGGAAGTGTAAATATCCTGCAGGCTCAGTCCACAGAATTATCATGTTTTCCACCATGGCTGCAAGAGTTGAGGAAGAATTGCGAGAGATGAGGAAGCTATCCTTGTTGATAATCTTATCCCAACAAGTAAATTTTATCTTTCTCACCTCTGAGGTTCAGAACAACCCAGATTCAGCTTTTTTCCTTGCGGATTGGGTTGAAATTGAGGGTCAGTTGATTAAGTTCACCTTTGGGTTGCTAAAGTTGTGGGATGGTTAAACTGGCTTCTGACTGATTTAGAACTTTCTTTAGTATGAAAATTTCTGCTTCTGTTTCTCTCCCTTGCCATAATGTCTAAAAATCTACTTAAACTATGCTGCTTCTAATTTCATGAGCTGGTGAACAGATGACCATACTTTATATAAGAGTGATTGAGTGATATAATGAAACAAACCAATCAACAATCTGATACATATTCTTGCAAATTTGGTTAGCTGTTTATGCATGCTCAGTCATGTCCAACTCTTTGTGACACGATGAACTCTTCAGGGTCTCTCTGTCCATGGGATTTTCCTGGCAACAATACTGGAGCAGGTTGCCATTTCCTCCTCCAGGGGATCTTCCCAACCTAGGGATCAAACCCGAGTCTCCTCTGGCTCCTGCATTACAGATAGATTCTTTACCTCTGAGCCACCAGAGAAACCCTGAGTTGTTTATGCTAGTGCCTATAGGAAATTCTACCTTGATATAGCTAAATTAATTCTTTTTTTTTTTTAATGTTTTTCTAGTTCTTATGTATTCATAAGATGTTTCACTGACAATACATTTTGCCGAGACCATGTACTTTCATATTCTCTATCTTCCCTGTTTTATTTCTCCCTTTTCAAGAATCTGGGCTCTCAGAATTAGGTTCTTGATGTCTAGGGTATCAAAGGACCAAAGAGAGTCAGAAACACTGGGAAATGAGGCTGGGATCGCCAGCCTGGTAACCTAAGCCATTTAAGGAAATGAGGGTGAGAAACCACTTCAGAAGTTCTCAGCCTGGCTGCATATCAGAACCTCCTGGGAAACTTTTAAACATTGCTTGCTACTGCTCTGCTCATTCCTAGAGACTCTGAAGGGAATTAATTCTTTGGTGGTCCAGTGGATTAAAACTCCATGCTTTCACTGCTGAGGGCCCTGGTTGGGGAACTAAGATTCTGCAAGCAGAGCTGCACAGGCAGAAAAAAGGTTAGGGCTAGGGCTGAGGCTGAAAGATAATTGAAGTTCTGTGCTTAGATGTGGTAGCTCCTGGATTCAGGACTGGGAGAAGCCAGGTCCTCCCATCCACATTGGACCCAAAGTCCTGTGTGAGTCCACATGGTAAAGTGGGGAGCTCACTGGCCTGAGGGTCCAGAAAACCTGATTCTTTCCTAGCATCACCACTAATAAAACCTGCTGTTTTCAGTCATATTATTTCAGCTCTCTGAACTTTATTTTTCTCATATATAGCATTAAGAAGTTTAACTATAGTCCCTTTTTAGAACTGAGTCTATGCTTTTAGTTTTTCATTTAAAAAAAACTTTGCATATGGCTAGTAAGTATACTAAGAAAAAAATCCCTTAAATAATGTTATATATTTGAACAGAGGTGCTACCAGGGCTAATTTATCCTAGGAGGTTTAAAATAATTTAATTTTAATTTATAATCAATATTTAAATAAGTTCTAACTTTGGTAGAATTAGTTAGTGATCCTGAGAGACTTCTGGATATATAAATTCTTGAATTTTATCTATTCCAAGAAGAGTGGGAGTTAAAATAAATGATCACATAATCCAAATGACAATTGCATGAGGTATATGATATTACAGTGACAGTTTTTGCAATTATATATATTCAATTATATATATATATATTCAATTATAGATGTTTTTAAAGTTCATTTCTTCAGCATCTGAATATACTTTATTTTAAGAAGTTTTAGATCTTTTGGTTTTCATTGTAGAGGAGTGGAGGAGGGTGCCATTTAGGCCATTATATTAACAGTCTTTATGCATTTACATCAGGATTTTTTAAGCAATGTCTTTAAAAACAGAGAAGAAGCAATTTGACCGTTTATTTTGGAGAAAGATGAGGGTGGGGCTGGTGAATATAATTCTGCCTTTCTTTCTCAAACAGAAGGAAAAAAAAGAAAACCCTTTAAAAACAATCCACCAATTTCAAACCATTGTATTTTAAGCCACAGGAGCTTGTGAGTTATCGTTCATCTTGCTCCTATCACAGAACCAGAGAAATTACACAGCATCTCCCAAAGGATAGGTCTAGCTGTGAAGCAATTCAAACAAAAATATAGAAATGTGATTGTTCAATGTATCGTTATAACACTTACTCATCTTTATCCGTTAATCTAGAGTTTTCTCACTTCTCACTTCATCTTTTGTGTGTCTGTGCTTTTCCATGGGTGTGTGTGGTAGGAAGAGTGGCCATGAAACAATGCTCAAGAAATTTGTTGGACTTAATGCACTGAGTAGTATTTACAACACCCCTCAGATAGAAGGCGTTTAAATTTGAATATTCTCCCTCTCCTTTTGATTTGCATCCCTGGAAGCAAAGCTAGCTATGTTCAGGATTAAAAATACTTTATTTTAATACTAGACTACAGTGACAGTTGCCCTTTCTAAAAGGTGAGTAATGTTCATTCTGGTCAACCATCACTGTAATACACATTTTAGTACTTGCTTTCTTATAGGACCATATTTCCAACAACAACAACAAAAGGCATCTACTTGACATATCATATAATAACAGCGCATAATATTTACAACATGGATTGTATTAGAAAATTAGGAAATGTGTTCACTGCATCATTTATTACTATGTAAGAAACCACCTGAAGCAATAGGCATTTTTCCCTTGTGGGTAAATAAATTTGGGCTGGGCTCTGCTGGTGGGTTCTTCTGCTGATCTCTCCTTTGGTTCACTCATATGGCTACATTATATATTTCTAGATGGACTGGATAGTACAAGATGGCTTCACTGATATGTTCTGGCATTTACCACTGGCTGCTGGCTGGTTGGCTAGCTGTCTTAACTGAGATGATTCATTTCTACTCCTTGTGGTCTTTTATCCTCTAATTGACTAGACTGGGCTTCTCTGTGGCAATCTCAGGGCAGCATTCCAAGAGGGAGGAAAAGAAGCTGAAATGTCTCTTGATGCTTAGGATCTGGAGCTTCCACTAGGCTTGCCCAGCATCATGGGGTGGGAAAATAAATTCCATCTTTATCTGGGAGGATCACAAAGTCACATTACAAGGTATATGAATACAGAGGCTTGATGAATTTTTTCTGTAACCATCTTTGTTACAACCTACCATAATCTGGCAAAGACTAACAGAGTTTTGCCAAGAGAAAGCATCAGTCATAGGAAACACCCTCTTCCAACACCACAGGAGACAACTCTACACATGGGCATCACCAGATGGTTAATACCAAAATCAAATTGATTATATTCTTTACAGCTGAAGATGGAGAAGCCTATACAGTCAGCAAAAACAAGACCATGAGCTGACAGTGGCTCAGATCATGAATTCTGTATTGCAAAATTCAGACTTAAATTGAAGAAATTTGGGAAAACCACTAGACCATTCAAATCCCTTATGATTATACAGTGGAAGTGATAAATAGATTCAAGGGATTAGATCTGATAGATAGAGTGCCTGAAGAAATATGGACAGGTTATAACACTGTACAGGAGGCAGTGATCAAAACCATCCTCAAGAAGAAGAAATGCAAAAGGCAAAATGGTTGTCTGAGGAGGACTTACAAATGGCTAAACAAAGAAGAGAAGTAAAAGGCAAAGGAGAAAAGGAAAGATATATTCATCTGAATGAAAAGTTCCAAAGAATAGTGAGGAGAGATAAGAAAACCTTCCTAAGTGATCAGTGCAAAGAAGTAGTGGAAAATAATAGAATGGGAGAGACTAGAGATCTCTTAAAAAAAAAAAAAAGAGATACCAAGGGAACATTTCATGCAGATGGTGACAATAAAGGACAGAAATGGTATGAACCTAACAGAAACAAAAGATATTAAGAAGAGGTGGCAAGAATACACAGAACTATATAAAAAAGATCTTGATGACCCAGATAACCATGAAGGTGTGATCACTCACCTAGAGCCAGACATCCTGGAGTGTGAAGTCAAGTGGACTTTAGGAAGCATCACTATGAACAAAGCTAGTGGAGGTCATGGAATTTCAGCTGAGCTATTTCAAATCCTAAAAGATGATGCTGTTAAAGTGCTGCACTCAGTTCAGTTCAGTCACTCAGTCGTGTCCGACTCTTTGTGACACCATGGATTGCAGCACTGCAGGCTTCCATCACCAACTCCTGGAGCTTGCTCAAACTCATGTCCATCAACTCGGTGATGCCATCCAACCATCTCATCCTGTCATCTCCCTCTTCTCCTGCCTTCAATCTTCCCCAGCATCCAGGTCTTTTCCAATGAGTCATTTCTTTGCATCAGATGGCCAAATTATTGGAATTTCAGCTTCAGCCCTTCCAATGAATACTCAGGACTGATTTCCTTTAGGATTGACTGGTTTGATTTCCTTTAGGATTGACTGGTTTGATTTCCTTGCAGTCCAAGGGACTCTCAAGAGTCTTCTTAAACCCCATAGTTCAAAAGCATCAATTCTTTGGTGCTCACCTTTTTTTATGGTCCAACACACACATCCATGTGTGACTACTGAAAAACCATAGCTTTGACTATCTGAACCTTTGTCAGTAAACTAATGTCTGTGCTTTTTAATATGCTGTATAGGTTTGTCATAGCTTTCCTAATATGTCAGCAAATGAGGAAAATTCAGCAGTGGCCAGAGGACTGGAAAAGGTCAGTTTTCATTCTAATCCCAAAGAAAGGCAATGTCAAAGATTGTACAAACTACTCCACAGTTGTACACTCATCTCACACACTAGTAAAGTAATGCTCAAAGTTCTCCAAGCTAGGCTTCAACGGTATGTGAACTCTGAACTTCCAGATGTTTAAGCTGGATTTAGAAAAAGCAGAGGAACCAGAGATCAAATTAAAAACATCCATTGGATCCTAGGAAAAGCAGTAGAGTTCCAGAAAAATATCTCCTTCTACTTTATTGACTATGCCAAAGCCTTTAACTGTGTGGATCATAACAAACTGTGGGAAATTCTTAAAGAGATGGGAATACCAGACCACCATACCTGCCTCCTGAGAAATCTGTATGCAGGTCAAGAAGCAACAGTTTGAATCAATGGACTGGTTCCAAATTGGGAAAGCAGCATGTTAAGGATGTATATTGTTACCTTCTTATTTAACTTATATTCAGAGTATATCATTTGAAATGCCAGGCTGGATGAAGCACAAGCTGGAATCAAGATTGCTGGGAGAAATATCAATAACCTTAGATATGCAGATGACACCACCCTTATGGAAGAAAGTTTAGAGGAACTAAACAGTCTCTTGATGAAAGTGAAAGAGAAGAGTGAAAAAGCTGGCTTAAAACTCAACAGTGAAAAACTAAGATCATGGCATCTGGTCCCATGACTTCATGGCAAGTAGATGGGAAAACCACGAGAACAGTGACAGACATTATTTTTTGGGGGCTCCAAAATCACTGCAGATGGTGACTGCAGCCATGAATTTAAAAGATGCTTGCTCCTTGGAAGAAAAGCTATGGCAAACCTTGACAGCATATTAAAAAGCAGAGACTTGACTTTACTGTCAAAGGTTCATATAGTCAAAGCTATGGTTTTTCCAGTAGTCATGTATGGATATGAGTTTTGGGCCATAAAGAAAGGTGAGTGCCAAAGAATTGATGCTTTTGAACTATGGTGTTGGAGAAGACTCTTGAGAGTCCCTTGGACTGCAAGGAGATCCAACCAGTCAATCCTAAAGGAAATCAGTCCTGAATATTCCTTGGAAGGAATGAAGCTGTAGCTCCAATACTTTGGCTACCTGATGCAAAGAAGCAACTCGCTGGAAAAGCCCCTGATGCTGGGGAAAATTGAAAGCAGGAAGATAGGGAGATGACAGAGGATGAAATTGGTTGGATGGCATCACCAACTCAATGGACATGAATTTGAGCAAGCTCCAGGAGTTGGTGATGGACAGGAAAGCCTTGCATGCTACAGTCCATGGGGTCACAAAGAGTCAGACATGACTGAGTGACTGAACTGACCAGAAGCTGAACAACAGGCATAAGCTACCCTCTGGGAATAATAATTCATATGTAACTTTACATTTATTTCATCCTTGAAGTCCAGGATTTCACCTTCTAAAACAAGTCCAGACATGGTTTGTTCAGTGCAACTCCTTGGTTATGACTCTTCTTGATCCAGAAACCTGTGAAATAAGAGGCTAAGTATTTTTAACACAACATGCAGTGGTAAAATTGGACAAAGTAATAGACTTTTACATTCAAAAAGGGATAGACATACACAGCAGTCATCTGGCCATGAAATTCTGAAATCTAGGTACATGTTGCCAGGTTTCTCTATTCTAGGAGCCAAGAATGTTTCCTGATGAGAGACTCTTAACCCCAGTGAATTGATTCTCTTTCCATTGTTCTCAACTCTTAGTTCAATCCTATGAGATCTTTCCTTTTTTTTTTTTTTTTAAATAGTCTGTCTTTGTAGCTGAGTTATTTTCTCAGTCTGCTTCTTGCCAATGTAAAACTCACAGCCCGTTAATCTTTTTTTCATTTGAATTACTTAGTCCTTTTTAGTACAAACAAGGGGCACTTTTACTGGTACAGCTGTTTTGCTGCTGCTGCTGCTGCTGCTGCTAAGTCACTTCAGTCGTGTCCAACTCTTTGCAACCCCATGGACTGCAGCCTGCCAGGCCCCTCAATCCATGGGAGTTTCCAGGCAAGAGTACTGGAGTCGGGTGCCATTGCCTTCTCCGACAGCTGTCTTAATGACTGTGTATTTTCTGCAAATGTTATCGGGGTTTGCCACACACCCCCAAAGTCAAACTGTAATTTTTTTTCAGGCCTATGTTTTTGTGCATAGAGGAGGAAATGGTAACCCACTCCAGTATTCTTGCCTGAAGAATCTCATGGATAGAGGAGCCTGGCAGGCTACAGTTCATGGGGTCGTAAGAGTCAGACATAGCTTAGCAACTAAACTACCACCACCACCACCACCATTTCTGCACATCAGTATGTTGCAGCCATGAAATTAAAAGATGCTTGCTCCTTGGAAGAAAAGTTATGACCAACTTAGCATATTCATTGGAAGGACTGATGTTGAAGCTGAGATTACAATACTTTGGCTACCTGATGCGAAGAGCTGACTCATTTGAAAAGACCCTGATGCTGGGAAAGATTGAGGGCAAGGGGAGAAGGGGATGACAGAGGATGAGATGGTTGGATGGCATCACCAATTCAATGGACATGAGTTTGGATGAACTCTGGGAGTTGGTGATGGACAGGGAAGCCTGGCATGCTGCAGTTCATGGGATCACAAACAGTTGGACATGACTGACTGAATGGAGACAGCATATTAAAAAGAAGAGATATTACTTTGCCAGCAAAAGTCTGTCTAGTCAAAGCTATGGTTTTTCAGGAGTCATGTATAGATGTGAGAGTTGGACTATAAAGAAAGCTGAGCACCAAATAATTGATGCTTTTCAACTGTGGTGTTGGAGAAGACTCTTGAGAGTCCCTTGGACTGAAAGGGGATCCAGCCAGTCCATTCTAAAGGAAATGAGTCCTGAATATTCATTGGAAGGACTGATGCTGATGCTGAAACTCCAATACTTTGGCCACTTGATGCAAAGAACCCAGTCCTTGGAAAAGACCCTGATGCTGGGAAAGATTGAATGCAAGAGGAGAAGGGGATGACAGAGGATGAGATGGTTGGAAGGCATCACCAACTCGATGGACATGAATTTAAGTAAGCTCCCGGAGTTGGTGATGGACAGGGAAGCCTGGCGTGCTGCAGTCCATGGTGTCACAAAGAGTCGGACACAACAGAGTGACTGAACTGAACTGAATGGTATGTTGTAGGGTAGTGCCCTTAATGTTGTTAGAAGTTCTTTATCTGTCTGAGAGAATCTTATCAGGTTCCACCTTCCTGAGGTCAAATACCCACAGCTTTGATTTGCTTGAGGCCTTTTCTTAATTTTGGAATCTTGCTCACTGATTAGGTTTGTTTTCTAGTCCAGTAACTTTCTTTAAATTCTGCTTCCAAATGGTAAGTTCCCTTTTATATTATTTTTTCCCCTTTGACTTTGTCATGTGCTGTTAGAAACACTCAGTGTTCTGACTTTCACCATAATGACTAGTCATCTCTTCTTCCAGATCAATTAGTTCACTAGGCACAGTTTCTAACATTCACGTTATTGTATTTGTTTGTCATGCCATTGCATGTATGGTATTACTGCTATGATTTATCATATTATATATTTGTTATGATTTATACAGTCTACCACTGTATAAATGACATACACTGTATAAATAAGAGAAGATGGTACAAGTATATACACATAAAAGTATATTCTGTTCCTTTGGGAGATGAAATATGGAAGGAGAGAAATGATTCAAGATAGTATTAAAACTGGACTAGAAATAAATGAATGTGTATCTGTCTGTTTTTAGACAAAGTTATGAAAAAGTATCACCCTATTTTTATTAAAGCTAAGATTTTCCATCTAGTCTCTTTCTACATGCTTTTGAAATAGTAGTTTCTGATTTTCCCAATCATTCTAATTCTTCTCAGTAGCTTAATATAATACAGTTCTACATTAGCTCATTATCTCTTGGTCTAGTTTTCCATGAAGCTAGACAACTGTTTTCTAGAGTTTCCAAATAAGTTTTTCACTTACTTTTAATAACTGAACATTAAAATTATCTTCCATGAGACTGAAATGTCTTTTTTGGAGCTTTATTACATGATGTATTTTTGTTAGTCACTCTTGGGAAACACCAATTGACATTTGTTTATTGAGGTTTCTTTTGGTAATAAATTTACTTGTTTGATGAGAACACTATGTTTTCATAGCTGTTGTCTTTTTATTTTGGATTTAGTGTATACTTACATGCCCTCAGCATGAGACTTCTAAAAGGTTATGCTTTCAAAACGGTTTCAAAGAGATTAGAAATGAGGAAAACCTGCAAATAGGGTAGAGGCTGAAATGAGAAAGAAAGAAAGAAGGGCAAGGCACAGTGAAAACTCTGTGATAACAGGAAGTGGGAAAGATTCTGAATAAAATGATGGTAATTTCATTTAAGTGTAAGGGAGGCAGTAAGTAAGTTTTATTTATGTTTTGGCAACAATATATAGCCTTTAAAAATGCTCTTAGTTTTGAAGATGTTTAAAGCAGTGATTGTTCAACTAATGTTACATCTTAGCCTTGTCTCTGTGTTAGTCTCTATAATAAAAAGCCTTCACTTTGGTGTCAGAATGCTGTCAGATTATGTTGAGTTGAGAAACTGAGAAGTCAGCTGCTGTCTTGGAATATAAGACACTTAATCCTTCATTTTATAACCTTGCAGCTTAAAAAAAGTATTTAAGAAAGGTTAGAGATTGAAAAACTATAAATTTTAACTTTCTGGTACAAGTAACATTAAGTCATTGTTGCAGTCCTGGAAATGGTTTCTTTGGAATCGTTTATTATGTTTGATGAACTCAATGAAAATCATGAGAAAAGCACTCTTTTTCTTACCTTGCCCTTCCATAATGATATTTACTGTTTGCACAGCGATCATTTAATTTTCCGAGATGCTCACCGCCTTCTCCAAGCTGATTAAATTCCTGTTTGGTTTCACTGCCAAGTCTGTTGGATTAAATTAACAAGTTCTGTTTGCTTTTGTGAGAATGACCTGCACCAACCTTCAGTTTGTACAAAATAATAATGTCTTCAGTGATATATTGATTCAGTGCTCTTTATGGTCTAAAGCAATGTGCAGTGAAAATGTTATCTTCCATTTCCTAGAATTTGTAGTCCTTCATTGCTAATTTTAATATGTTGGAGACCTTGATCTTGCACATCTAATACCTCCTTTCTCTTTGGTGTTTTTTAATGATTTCTGTTCTAAAGGATCACTAAATGTTGATTACTCTAAGGAACGATTTCAACATGATCTTTTTAGTCTATAAAATGTCCCAGACTTGGAAATTACCTACATCAAAGGGCCAATTAAGAAGATTAGAACCTTTCTTTTTAAAAAGTAAATCCAATTTTTATTGAATTGCTTTGTTCTCTCCCACTTTTATTTGCTTTATAGTTAACAGCTAAGAGGTTTTGAAGAAAATGAATTAAAATTTTTGATATAAAAAGGTTTGAAAGTATAACAAGAGTTCATAAATTTTACATGGAGCCTAAGCCATTGCATTGGGGCTTCCCTGGTGGCTCAGACAGTGAAGTGTCTGCCTGCAGTGCGGGAGACCCGAGTTCGACCCCTGGGTTGGGAAGGTCCCCTGGAGAAGGAAATGGCAATCCACTCCAGCACTCTTGCCTGGAAAACCCCATGGACGGAGGAGCCTGATAGGCTACAGTCCATGGGGTTGCAGAGTCGGACACGACTGAGCAACTTCACTTTCTTCTTTCTTTTTCTTTAAGCCATTGCAAACATTATAGAAAGCATTAGAAAATTAAAATGACATTCTCTGAAATTTCAGTAAAGAAAGAACAGCACTGGAATAGGAGCTGAGGGGAGAGTAATGTAGAAAACAATAGTTGATACATTTCAGGGATTAAGCTATGGTATATATTTTGTGTATTTTCTAGTGTGTTACTGATCTGTATCCCCCTGCCCACCCCCTGCCCCAATATTTCATTGGCACAGATAAGGTAAGTGAAGAACAAGGAAATTATGTAACTTGGCTAAAATCTCTCATGGAACACAGGGAGTCTGAGATCTACTATTTAACCTTAAGTCAATTTATCTCGAAAGCTCATTCTCTTCTTAACATATTCTGTCTCTGAGGTGTAATCACATCCAAATTCTCAACCCTCTATTCTATTTTCTGTACAAAAATATCACCCATGATTTTACATACCCCATAATAACCACACAATGACATAGGCTACTGGGGACATTTTCTCCCTATAAAGGTTCTTGCTTGTTGCATTTATCTTCTAATCCAGTTGGAGTCTTTTCATGTAGTTCAGTAAAATTCGACTCTGTTGTCAGAGAAAATTTAAGAAAAATCCTTTTCCTCACCTCTGTGGGAAGATGATACTGATGGTGAGAATGAAGTGGAGGGCGTATTTCTGCTGCCCCATCATTCAGGTTTAGCTTCCAAAGTGTGAGCATCTAGATGAGCTGAGTGTGTGTTGCACAGATGTTTTTGTATAACATCACCCCTTATTGCAGTCCAGGACCTTAATCAGGGGCTCGATGGAAGAAACCATGATCTATTCCAGTGTTGGAAGAATACTGTTTGATTTGGATTTACTGAGAGATTATGTTTGCAGACTGGACATAATGGGCATTTGAAGGCTTTGTGAAGGAAAATTGTGACTACAGAGATACTGCTATCTCTATCTGCCTGATCCTCCCTGCCTTCCCCCCACTTCTTTCTTGCTTCAGTGCTTGCCTTGGTGTATGATGTGCTCAGTTATGGTGCTTTACCCCCCAACCTGTACCAACTTGCCTTTCCATCTGAGGTCCTGCCATAATTTTTTTTAACTGAGTGAGAAATATGTTTACTGAACTTATACAGAAAATAGAGAAACCAACCTTGTTTAATACTGGTAGTCAAAGCAATGTGTTTATTTGTAAAATCAAAGTAATTATCATGGGTTTGAAAGGAATACCTTAACCAGCAGAACTATTTGTCCGCACAAACCACATTGATTCATAGATCAGATCAGATAAATAAATTGCTGCTACAACTTTACCTACAATATAATTAATCTTCTGTTTCTTGACCTTGAGCAAATTGTTTGTCCAATCTAAATATCCAACTTGACTTGCAGTGCTTGTTCTTGGATATTATGAAAAAATACTGTATTTTTCTCAGTCGTGATTTGCTGGCTCCACAAAAGCCAGTCCCCAGTTTTCTTGTTTGCCATCCCTCCCTATCATCCTGATTATGGGCCAACCTGATGTTCTCGATTTTCTATTGTCCGTTTTCCTGATTCTGTGTTCAGAATTTGCCAGCCATATTATTTTGCTCAATTGTAGTGTTTCCCCATCCTAGCTGTAGAGTTTCTTGGACTCAGTATTGTTCTGTTTTTTTTGTTTGACGTCACACAGAATGAATAAAAGCATGTTTTCTACTTTTTTGGTTTGTTTTCTACTTTTAACCCAAGTGGAATAATGTTCTTCCATGATATCAATCTGCAGGAATTTCCTACTTAAATTTTGCTGACTCATAATTAATCCTAAGAATATAATGGTGATACTAGCCTACAGAACCCTCAAATTGTGGCCTAGGCTGCAGTAGGAGGTGAGGGAGGGATTTAGAGGGAGTGGCAGTTGGGCAATGGATATCCCTTTGTGGTACACCTCTGACATGGGTCTAGAACTTAGTGATGACTTCTTAACTCATTGATGATTATTGCCTGGAATGGATTTCAAGTCTTGGATTTGCCTTTGGTTAGTTAAATTCTTAAGTATGAATGTTGCATCTCATTGGCATTAATAACCTCTCAGTACTTTTATTTTTCCTTTGAAAGTTAGAGTTTCATACTCATGTACTGTGAGAGAATGATGGGGTTGTGGCTCAGAGGTTAGAGCATCTGCCTCTAATACGGGAGACCTGGGTTCGATCCCTGGGTTGAGAAGATCCCCTGGAGAAGGAAATGGCAACCCACTCCAGTATTCTTGCCTGGAGAATCCCATAGATGGAGGAGCCTGGTGGGCTATAGTCCACGGGGTCGCAAAGAGTTGGACACGACTGAGCGACTTAACTTAAGGCTTGATTTATAAATATTCTTCTGTCAGTTCAGTTCAGTTCAATTCAGTTGCTCAGTTATATCTGACTCTTGGCAACCCCATGGACTGCATGCAGCATGCCAGGCTTCCCTGTCCTTCACCTTCTCCTGGAGTTTGCTCAAACTCATGTCCATCAAGTTGGTGATACCATCCAACCATCTTATCTTCTGTTGTCAACTTCTCCTCCTGTCTTCAATCTTTCCCAGCATTGGGAAAGAACTGTCTTTTCTAATGAGTCAGTTCTTTGCATCAGGTGGCCAAAGTATTGGAGCTTCAGCTTCAGCATTAGTCCTTTCAAGGAATATTCAGGGTTGATTTCCTTAAGGATTGACTGGTTTGATCTCCTTGCAATCCAAGTGACTCTCAAGAGTCTTCTCCAACACCACAGTTCAAAAGCATCAATTCTGAGGCTCTCAGATTTCTTTATGGTCCAGCACTCACATCCATATATGACTACTGGAAAAGCCATAGCTTTGATTATATGAATCTTTGTTGGCAAAGTAATGTTCTGCTTTTTAATGTGCTGTCTAGGTTTATCTAGCTCTCAGGTTATCTACAAAAGAATTTCAGTAATTCTACCTTTCTATTGTACTTGAACATAGCTCGTGAGAGTATTTCTTTTTTCCCCACCAAAGTGAGCATAGGTATTTTTTTTCTTAAACCATCATTTTCACTAATACTACATCAGCATCAAAGAAATGATTTCCAAGTAGTTGTGTATAAGTTGAGGTTTACAACTGATTTTTGACATTCTATCCTGGGAAATAGATGGGGAAAGAGTGGAAACAGTGTCAGACTTTATTTTTGGGGGCTCCAAAATCACTGCAGATGGTGACTGCACCCATGAAATTAAAAGACGCTTACTCCTTGGAAGAAAAGTTATGACCAACCTAGATAGCATATTCAAAAGCAGAGACATTACTTTGCCAACAAGGTCCATCTAGTCAAGGCCATGGTTTTTCCAGTGGTCATGTATGGATGTGAGAGTTGGACTGTGAAGAAAGCTGAGTGCCAAAGAATTGATGTGGTGTTGGGGAAGACTCTTGATAGTCCCTTGGACTGCAAGGAGATCCAACCAGGCCATTCTAAAGGAGATCAGTCCTGGGTGTTCTTTGTAAGGAATGATGCTAAAGCTGAAACTCCAATACTTTGGCCACCTCATGCGAAGAGTTGACTCATTGGAAAAGACTCTGCTGCTGGGAGGGATTGGGGGCAGGAGGAGAAGGGGATGACAGAGGATGAGATGGCTGGATGGCATCACTGACTTGATGGGCGTGAGTCTGAGTAAACTCTGGGAGATGGTGATGGACAGGGAGGCCTGGCGTGCTGCGATTCAAGGGGTCTCAAAGAGTCGGACATGACTGAGCAACTGAACTGAACTGAACTGATCCTGTAAATTGAGGTGGAGGAGAGACAAGAAAATAGTGTGTAACACACTGAAGAATGTTTTTAACACATTGAAGCAGAAAGCAAAAGGGGGGTTATAACTGGGGCTGAGTCCTAACCAATTGATTAGGGATTAACACTGATGAAGGACAACATTCTGCAGTAAAGAGTGATGTGCTGACTAGCTATTACTCAGATAGCAGTGTTTTTGAACTTTATTGCTGTCTGTGAGCAATGATAAGGATTGAGGTGGCTTTCCCAACTATGCCATATCAATTGTAGCTATACTGCGCCTTGACCAAGCTTTATTATGGGTTGGCTGTTTTATCCTTTCAGAGAGAATTAAAATATACCTGGCA
This sequence comes from Oryx dammah, assembly GCF_014754425.2. Taxonomy (NCBI): domain Eukaryota; kingdom Metazoa; phylum Chordata; class Mammalia; order Artiodactyla; family Bovidae; genus Oryx; species Oryx dammah. The sequence continues at coordinate 74,512,947 of NW_024070202.1, read as the reverse complement.
AGGTCCTATGATTAATTTTTTGTTCGACACCTTGACGTGAAAACAAAACAAAGTAAAGTAAAACGTAAAGTAAAGTAAAATAAAAATGATCCATTGTTTGAGATCATCAGAAGCAGTTGTGATGCATTTTGTTTTTCTTTCTTAAATGGAGAGATTTTCAGAATTTGGGGATGGTGGCATAAACTGTCATGGGTTTGATTTGTGTAAAAATTATTTATCTGTTTTGGGATAAGAACTTTCTATGGGTAATTCAATAAAAGGTTAAAAGTAAAATGACAAAAAACTGTTAAACCTCCTACCCTGGAAATGCTAGCTGGGATTTATTAACACTAGACCCTTTCCTAATCATTATTCCTAGGTGTCTTGGCGTTCAACATTTTAGTTTCAGCTCTTTCTCTTCTTTTCTTGCTGTAATAATTTCTCTCCCATCTTCCTTGGTTATTTGACATGTTCATTTCTCTTGGGAATGATATTGCTTATTTTGCCTCAACTGCTATGAATTTTATTCTTTCTACCATTCTTTATGTTCCATATAGTTTTGCCTTATATTTTCAAGCAAAAACCAATGACTATTTAATGTATGTGTAGTCTGTTTCTCATTTTGTATATATTTTAGGTACTTCATATATGTGATTTAGTGAAAGGTGGAAGAGGCAATTTTTTCCTTTTTTAGTCTTTGTGAAGCTGAGCGCAAATATTGCTTCCCACAAATTATCATGAATTTGTTGACAAAAAAATGAACTATAACTCTGTCTCCTGATTTTTAAGTCTGTGAATTTGAGTGACTATGACTGACACCATGCTGAGTGAGAAGTGAGTAAACAGCAATATCTTCCGTGATTTACTGCTGGAGAAGATGGCAGAAGATGTTATGGTGGTACTTGGAGGTGTCATGGAGACACACAAATGAAAGCTACCACTCTAAATAGATGTAACTTTCTTTGCAAAAATAAGTTCAGAACCCCCATTCTGTCTTATTAGTGCTAGAAAAATTTGCTTCTGCGGAGAGGATATCACTGTTTTACGAGATAGCTGCATTTGGAGCTCTCAGTCTACAGAGGCAAAGAACTTTAGCACCATGCACCCTCCACAGGGTTAACAAGAACAGAAGGCTGTAATAATTTCCTTGAATTTGGTGATGGACAGGGAGGCCTGGTGTGCTGCGATTCACGGGGTCTCAAAGAGTTGGACGTGACTGAGCGACTGAACCGAACTGAACTGAACTAGTAAAGGCTATATTCCTCTTAAATTGGTTTAATTTCCTTGAATTTCTCCTTGCCGTTCACTTCAAATATATTCTGACTTGATTTGCTCCATTTCTTCCCCTTCTAGGATTTCCAAAGTGGGTTATGTTGGACCGTCAAGATTTGAGGTTTTGTGCAGGAGAATTAGAAAAGTGAACCTGGTGAGAAGCTTTTAGAAGAAGTTTTTGTTGTTGTGGGGCAGGACTAGGTTGGAGCACAATCATTACGTGAGAGCAACAATAGAAGAGGAAAATGGTGATGAAAACGATGTTGCTATATCTTTTTCTTTTCCACCATATTTGACAAATACAAATAAAAGATTTGAAATCTTTTAGTTTGAAATCACTTTTGGTTGTGTGACCTGTGTTTTGTAAAGATGACCCCAGTGTTCTCTTGCACTATGTGGGTCAAAGCATAAGCTTGTGTTAGGTTAGATCTGGAGCTGAGAGATAAGAGCTTTATATTAGCACAATACAAACAATCATTTAAAGGTATTTTAAGGTATTTATTTTAAAGGTGTTTTTGAATTTAGAGTTTTCAACTTTAGATCTTAGCTTAGAACTGAGAAAGGTCCTCATAAGTGGTCAAAAAGTTGACAGAAGGTAGACAGGGTGAGGAAACCAATTTAAGAGGAATATAGCCTTTACTAGTTCAGTTCAGTTCGGTTCAGTCGCTCAGTCACGTCCAACTCTTTGAGACCCCATGAATTGCAGCACGCCAGGCCTCCCTGTCCATCACCAACTCCCAGAGTTCGCTCAGACTCATGTCCATCGAGTCAGTGATGCCATCCAGCCATCTCATCCTCTGTCATCCCCTTCTCCTCCTGCCCCCAATCGCTCCCAGCATCAGAGTCTTTTCCAATGAGTCAACTCTTCGCATGAGGTGGCCAAAGTATTGGAGTTTCAGCTTTAGCATCATTCCTTCCAAAGAAATCCCAGGGCTGATTCAGAATGGACTGGTTGGATCTCCTTGCAGTCCAAGGGACTCTCAAGAGTCTTCTCCAACACCACAGTTCAAAAGCATCAATTCTTCGGCACTCAGCTTTCTTCACAGTCCAACTCTCACATCCATACATGACTACTGGAAAAACCATAGCTTGACTAGATGGACCTTGTTGGCAAAGTAATGTCTCTGCTTTTGAATATGCTATCTAGGGTGGTCATAACTTTCCTTCCAAGGAGTAAGCGTCTTAATTTCATGGCTGCAGTCACCATCTGCAGTGATTTTGGAGCCCAAAAGGATAAAGTCTGACACTGTTTCCAGTGTTTCCCCATCTATTTCCCATGAAGTGATGGGACCAGATGCCATGATCTTCATTTTCTGAATGTTGAGCTTTAAGTCAACTTTTTCACTCTCCAGTTTCACTTTCATCAAGAGGCTTTTTAGTTCCTCTTCACTTTCTGCCATAAGGGTGGTGTCATCTGCATATCTGAGGTTATTGATATTTCTCCTGGCAATCTTGATTCCAGCTTGTGTTTCTTCCAGTCCAGCGTTTCTCATGATGTGCTCTGCATATAAGTTAAATAAGCAGGGTGACAATATACAGCCTTGACGTACTCCTTTTCCTATTTGGAACCAGTCTGTTGTTCCATGTGCAGTTCTAACTGTTGCTTCCTGACCTGCATAGTTACACAAAATTATTTTTTTTCAGAAAATGATGGATCCATTACCTTCAAGTATTAATTTGATTAATGCCGAGAATGTTTCCACTTCCTAAATTTAGTTTATAAAAATGACTTGGAAGATATTACTTCTTATTATCAACTCCAATGCCAAGATTTCAAATAATTTTAAACACATTATATACGGAAAATACCACAGTGATATGTAGTGGGGTTTGTGTTCTCATGAACCTAGAATCCCATTTCTATATCTGTCATCCAGTGCTCTGAACAAAGATATCTGGCCTGGGTTTTCCTGGGTGGCTAAATCACACTGTGGTGGTCTTGCTGCAACGTTCTTATGCACGTGTAGTCAGTGCAACATTAATTTCATCTATATTATTTTATCTAAATATCTATATCATGAGTAGCCTGAGTGAGACATGTCAGAGGGACACAGTGCATGTTTGGCGCTTTCCTTAACAGCAGTGCGTAGGAATTTTAGTGCTTTGCACCCGCTTTTTCTGTGCTGTTTCCTAGGCCTTCAGCTTTTTGGTGACTGTATGGTGTCTGTGTATAGATGAGAGCAAGAGTGGAGAAGGATCTTAGTTGGCTTGCTGTTTGCATTAGTCTGCTAAGCTGCCATAACAGAATATCGCAGACTGGCCATTTTAAACAACAGAAATATATTCTGTCACAGTTCTGGAGGCTGGAAGTCTGAGATCATGGTGGCTGCTTTGTTGGTTTTGAAGAGGGCTGTCTTTCTAGCTTGCAGATGGCTGCCTTTTCACTGTGTCCTTATATGGCTGTTCTGTGATGCAGGAAGAGAGAGATGGAGCTCATTGGTGTCTCTTCGTATAAGGACACTAATCCAATCAAATCAACTTCTGCCTTCTCCTAAACCAGTGCCCCCGTGACCTCCTTTAACCTTCCATAGAGGTCCTATCTCCAAATTCAGCTACAGTGGGGGTTAAGGTTTCAATATATGAATTTTGGGAGGACACAAACATTTAGATCATAACACTGATGAATTCTGCCTCTTTGATATTCTCCACACAAGCTCTCAGTACCTCATTTTCTTCATTTGTAAAGGTCAGGGGAAGCACTTAAAATTACCTGAGAGCCAATGATGAAAGTTATAGCCTCTGCAGTTAATTTCTCTACTGATAACTACAATGTCTGCTCTTAATTTTTCTCTAGAGTAGTCTCATTTTACTTTTGATTCTTATTACTGAATTTAAGTGAAACTAAAAGGTAAATTCATCTTTGGCCATTTAATATTCTCTGTGACATAATTTTACACAAAACATTTCTAGCTTAGTATTTAAAAAGGTGTTGCCAGTTTTATTACATCTTAGTTTCCCCCTTAATCACACTTCCAGTGGACAACTGGGTATTTGTATGGAATCCAGAGGAGTATCGTATGTCTCTAGGATTTTTTTTTGTTTAACCTATGATTTGTACAGTCCAAAATCACTGGACTGTAATAGGCATGTTGTAGAAGTTGGTCTGTCCTACTCCAGAGATATAAGAAGCTAGACACAGACATTCTTCCTTACTCTCCACACTCTAATAAAGAAACTATTGTGAGTGGAATATAAAAATATATTCTGAATCTTATTTGAATATTCTTTTGATACTTAATCTATATTAGAACATAAATTGAAATTGCTCACTGTGTTTTTACTTGTGAGGCTTATAAGCATGCCCAGAGGTTGTTTAACCCAATGCATAAATGAAATATAATTTAAATAAGTGCAATAAAATGCCTGATTTTCTATCCTCTATTGGGAAGAGCAAATTGATCACTGGAGAGTACAATGAGTAGAATATCTAGTAGAACCAAAGAATCCTCAAATCTGCATTTTAATTGAATAACATCCTAAGATATTATTCTTCTGTGGAAAAGAGAATTTGCTGAAGTCTCAAGAGAGTTCAATGTCACTGCTTTCCAACTCTGTATTTTTTGAATCTATTGAAGGGGAGGTTGAAACTGAAAGTCTCACTTTCCTAAGTTAATATTTTTTGTAAATTAAAGTGCTACTTGATAATATTTGAAATAAAATATAGAGACATATTATGTGTCAGAGACTATGCTAGGTACTAAGGATTTAAAAAAGGTGGATAAAATAATGATTGGGTATTTATAATATATGTGTGTCCACAAATTTTGAAATATGGTAAGACTACTAAGATAATAGAATAGTATGCTTAGTAAAGAACAGAGGGAATATGGTGGAGGAAATGATCACCCAAGACTTTTAGGGGTGAAAGGTCCAAAGAAGGGCTTGACAGAGGATACGATTCCTAATATTATTTACTGATGTGTGCTCAGTTGCTCAGTTATGTTTGGCTCTTTGAGACCCCATGGGCTGTAGCCTGCCAGGCTCCTCTGTCTGTGGAATTTTTCAGGCAAGAATACAGGAGTGGGTTGCCTTTCCTTCTCCAGGGGATCTTCCCCATCCAGGGATCAAACCCATGTCTCCTGCATCGCCTGCATTGCCCAGTGGATTCTTTGCCACTACGCAACCTGGGAAGCCCATATTATCTACTGATCCTTGCACCTGTTTTCTCCTCATCCATGTCCCTATTCTCTATAGGGGTTGGAAGGCTAAAAAGTGTAATGAAATGCTCTAGTGAAAAATTTGCAGAGCAGGAGAGAATAGAGTCACTTTTCCTTTTGCTGTGATGGCATCCGACATACAAGGATCCAGCAAACATTATTTTTTATAGTATTCAGACTCCTTGTTTCACCACCCGGCCATCATCCTTGACTGTGTGGGTAGGTGTGATATAGATGGTAGTTCTCGTAGCTTTCTGACCTGTAACTGTTAGCAGCAGCTCCCAAATTCTGGATCAAACCTGCAGTGTTGTGACCTGAGAGCTTATTGGTGGCCCCTGACTTGTGTTCCTTTAATCCTTTCAACAGTTTCATTGGCACTTCATTCCTTGCATTGGATGCCTTCCTGTCTGATATACAGAGTAGTTTCTGTTTCACACATTTCAACTCTGACTGATACAAAGGGTTTGGAAGATGAACAGGAGTGCACCAAGCGTTCATTCCACTCATTGCAAACAGAATGAATGAATAATGGTGAGCATGAAATGCTATGGTACATTAATATGAATCAAAGTAAGTCATTATTGCTGGACTGTAAGGAGGTGAGAGAGAAGAAATGAGGTTGGCATATTAAGAGATAATATAGTGAGTTGTGTGCTTTCCTAAAGCTGGCGTTAGGTACTGTTGATTTAATTTAACCAGGGAGTGATGCTTTAAAAGCTGTATTTTTATGTGGCCTGTTCTTGTGACTCCATGGAGGATGAACTGGGGAAGGTGGTTTAGATAGGAGAGAAGGCCCAGGGAAGCATATGAAGTAAGAGAGCATCAAGAAAAAATCTGATTCACGCTTAGGTTTTTGCATTAAGTCATTATCTTTTCAAGGAAAATGTTCTTAAGAATATGCCCTGTGATAATTTGTTTTTCAGCTGTTTTCCAGTGTAGAAAGAAGGTAGGTTTAAGACAGATTTTCTCTTACAAGCACAGAGTACATCTCCTTTCTTTGCTATCTCCAAAAGAATCTCCAGCCTCACATATTTTAGATTTTCTGAAAAAATGTTTTAAAGTGGAAAAAGAGATACTCATCTGTGTAGAAAGGGGATGTTTTTGTCATCCTTTGACGTTTGCATCAGTTTAAATGAAGATTTATTTTTAAAGCATAAATACATTTATCCAAAACTTCTCTTGTGAATTATTGCAGCACAGGATGGGAAGAAGAAAGATAATAAGAAAAGAAGGGGAGACAGTGAGGAGGAAAGGAGTCACTTGGCAATGAAAATCGGTATTGGCATGGTTAGCCCTGGGCACACAGAGCTGCTACTAAGCTGTTGAAGGAAGCTGTTAAGTTTGCTTCATTTGCTTACCCAGCACCTTTTCTTCACAGTTTTCTCTCTTTCTCTCTCTCTTTTTTTTTTTTGCACACAGTGCTGTCTTGGAAATGCGACTTCTATTCTCTAGCCCAAGAGAAGCTAAACAGACAACACAGGACACTAAGACACCTAAAAAAATTTGAAAACTATTCGTGTCTTTAAACAGGCAAGCAAAAGCAAGGAAATATATTTCTTTTCTTAGAGTCAGGCTCTGTAATTCAAACTTCCTAAGAGGAGACAGTAGGAACTGGTTTAAATTTGTATAGGTATCTTAGTTTGGGCTGCTATAACCGAATACCAAAGCCTGAATGGCTTATAAACAGCAGACATTTGTTTCTCACAGTTCTGGAGGCTGCAAATCCATGATCGTGGTGTGGCATGGTTGAGTTCTGGTGAGAACCCTCTTCCAGGTTGCAGACTGCCAACTTCTCATAGTGGCCACACATTGAAGGGAACAGAGGTTGTAGGCAAGCTCTTTCCTGACTCTTAAAAGGGCAGGAATCCCATTTATGGGGACGTCCCCCTCAAGAGTGCCTCTGTTTCAAATTACCTCCTAAAGGCCTTACTTACACTATCACATGAGATGTAGGGTTTCAACATATGAATTTTGGGGAGACATTCAGTCCATGATAGTGGGTCTCTTCTGCACCCTTGCCAAAATGGACCATGAAGAAAGGAGAAAATTCTCTTTTTGTGGACAAGACCTATCTAGGCTTTTGTAGAGAACTGGAGTAATTTGCCAATGGACATTTGTCTGTAATGGGCAGTTCTACCTGTAAACTAAAATGTAGTGTTTTCTAGATAAGTGTCATTTGTTGAATAGTCCTTCATTTGTCAATTAAAAAATTCCTAAAAGAATGAGTGTGTTTATACCATGGAATGAAAATTATTCATAGTTTTCTAATTTATCAACTCAAACATAGAACAACATAGAAGAATAAGTGTTTTATAGTAGGATTCTGATCTTAACTTTCAATCCCTTCAAAATAAGGTTGGGAGATTCCTTTGCCATAAGTATTCCCTTTTCTAACTCATCTTGGTTTTCTAGTCATTCTTTGTGAACTATCAATCTCTGAAAGAATGCTTATTTATTAGATCTTTGAATTTTAAGATCAGAGTTTGAAATTTTATTCATAAAGCTGAAGAAAGCTCTGTAATAGGTATAGCAGCATTTGCCCAATTATTGCTGACAAGTCTACAGATGCATGCATTTTGGGGATTGGAGGGTTTCTGTCTCTTTCATCATGCTTCTTGAGAAATGTTAATTTCTAGAGGAAGCATTTCCATTTTGACACTGGCACTCAGTGGGTATGTGCTTTGTGTCTCTCTTTGTCTGTGACCTCTCAGATCTTTGAAATTCTTGTATCACTCTCTTATTATCTACAATGGTAATAGAGATACCATCTACAATGGTAATAGAGATTCTAGTACCTGGATTTTTGGAAAGAAGAGAAAAACTTTTAAGTTGAGGTAACTTTCCACAGTACATGTTGTCCCCTCCACAATGCCAAAGCCGTGGCTTTATAATTTACATGTTAGGTTTCGGTAAGTGCTGAACTATAGCAACCTGGGAATTAACCATATCATAGTTGCTTTTGGGCAAGCTATAATTCTTTATGCAGATACTGGCTTTTCCTACATCATTACACTTTATTTCCTCCCTCTTGATCACACAGTTCCCTCAGCCTGAAATGCCTTCAGCTTCGTTTCTTATTGTCATACTGCTATCCATCCTTTGAAATCAAGTTAAAAGGCATTTTCTCCATGAGGCCTTTTCCAATAGCTCTAAATTTAACTGATCCTGCTCTTCTTTGAAACCCAGATCTTTTTCTCACTATGTTGATGATATTCTAAAGTATAATTTGGGGTTACTTGCCTTATTGCTGCTGCTGCTACTGCTGCTAAGTCGCTTCAGTTGCGTCCAGCTCTGTGTGCCCCCACAGATGGCAGCCCACCAGGCTTCTCTGTCCCTGGGATTCTCCAGGGAAGAATATTGGAGTGGGTTGCCATTTCCTTCTCCAACGCATTCATGCATGCTAAGTCGCTTCAGTCATATCTGACTTGCCTTATTTCTTGTGTAAATATATCTCATTTTTTTCTCAAAAATGATTTGAAGTAACTCAACTTTAAAAAACTAAGATCATGGCACCTGGTCCCATCACTTCATGGCAAATAGATGGGTAAACAATGGAAACAGTGACAGACTTTATTTTCTTGGGTTCCAAAATCACTGTGGACAGTGACTACAGCCATGAAATTGAAGGACACTTGCTCCTTGGAAGAAAAGCTATGACAGACCTAGACAGCATATTAAAAAGCAGAGACATCACTTTGCTGGAAAAGGACTGTATAGTCAAAGCTGTGGTTTTTCCAATAGTCATGTATAGATATGAGAGCCAGACCATAAAGAAGGCTGAGTGCCAAAGAACTTATGCTTTCAAACTGTGATGCTGGAGAAGACTCTTGAGAGTCCTTTGGATAGCACGTAGATCAAACCAGTCAATCCCAAGGAAAATCAACCCTGAATATTCATTGGAAGGACTACTGCTAAAGCTGAAACTCCAGTACTGTGGCCACCTGATGTGAAGAGCTGACTCATTGGAAAAGGCCCTGATGCTGGGAAAGGTTGAGGGCAGGAGGGGAAGGGGGTGACAGAGGATGAGGTGATTGGATGGCATCACTGACTCAAAGGACATGAGTCTGAGAAAATTCCAGGAGATGGTGAAGGACAGGGAAGCCTGGTGTGCTGCAGTCCATGGGGTCACAAAGAGTTGGAGTTATTGAATAATGACTGAGTTATTGAACAGCAACAACAATAAATCATATCTTTTATTAAAGGTAAGCTCCTGAGAATAAGATTCCTATAATGATAGTGTTAATTATCATAACACATAAGTCCTTAGATAAAAATATTGGGTTGGCAAGAAGTTCATTCAGTTAGTGAATACATTATTTGATAAAGTTCTTGGTGAATCTGAAAAATACACCTTTTAATTTTGCTTAAATCTGAATGAACTTTTTGGCTAACCCTATAGTTTAACACAATGGAAGTTTATTTTCACTCTTACAATACTTAAGTGTGGTCTCTGGCAGGCAGTTTTCTGTATGATGATGTAGCAACCAGCTTCTTTCCATCTCTAGGCAATTTTCCCTCTTCAATATATAATTTCCAAGGACACCAAGTAAGGCCAAGAGAGAGTAGAAAGAAAGCATTTGCTTCTTAACCAGGGGCCCCAAAGAGTTTATGCACTCTGTAGTCATCTGTCCATGGCCAGATGCAAAGAAAGCCCAGGAAATATAATATAACAGGCTTCCCTGGTGGTTCAGATGGAGAAGAATCTGCCTGCAATGCAGGAGACCTGGGTTCAATCCCTGGCTCGGGAAGATTCCCCGGAGAAGGGAATGGCTACCCACTCCAGTATTCCTGCCTGAAGAATCTCATAAACAGAGGAGCCTGGTGAGCTACAGTCCAGGGGGTCACAAAGAGTTGGACATGACTGAGCCAACTTTTACACATACATGGAAGATGCTTCCCTAGACCCTATGGGATAGGAACCCAGATTTTGTTGAACAGGTGGCTCTGCCACAACAGTGCAGGAAGTCATAGGTCTCTACAGCTCCTTCACCCATTGGATGTGCTTTGATATATGCTGGAGAAAAAAAAAATAGATGAGTAAATATTGTGTACCAGTTCAAGGGTAAAGGCGATTAGGTGAGAGCCACAGGTTAGCATGTGTTTTGTGGCTACTGAGTGTAATAGTTCACACACTTAATGTCAGTGGGAGAGTAGCTGTTTATTCTAAGGGAAAAATAATCAGTTTGGGATTTATCTCTGTTCTCTAACTGTGCCTTGATCCAAAGGCCATAGAGTATTTTATAGAGATTGTGATGAATAGTTATGAAAATATTGAGTCATCTTTTTTTCCACTGAGTACATTTTGTCATTTATGTACTTTGAACATCATTTATTTGCCCCAAGAACATTCTAGAAGGAATGTTTCTATTTTAGAAAATAACTGTTCTCATTGGACAAACATCCATTTATTCAAATGATTAAAGAAGTGTTCTATTACCTTGGGAAAGACTCAGATTTTTAAGAGGCAGGGACAGGAAAACATAATTTTTTAAGGAAATGAAAATTTTTTTCTATAAGAAAGATTCATTGGTACTGTTTTTGCTATTATTTTTTTCTTATCAAGCAGCAGTATAGATAGGATATCTATTCAAAAGTATGTAACATTACAAAGTGACAAGATGTCAAATGTCCAGGCTGAGGGAGAATATCTCTTAATGCAACATATTTCTTGGAAGCCTCTAGCATCCATTACATTGTACAAGTGAATAAAATTGATAGCTGTTAAAAAAAATTAAGGCATCACCCATGGTATGTTTAGCATCTGCAAGTAAAACAAAACACTTTAGGTCTGAGCTTTCACTTCATTTTATATGTGTGTTTACTCAGGAATTGTTATGCCTTATCACTTTTATCGTTCTTTTATCACAGCTGTGTGAAAAATTACAGTTGGAGCAGTGTTCATGTTTTTACTGAAATACATTTTATTTCATGCTATGAAGCAGATTGCTAACGTTAGCTACTTTTATTATTACGGCTGCACAACTCCCTCCATTCCAGTTAAGGTTGTGTCAGTATTTCTATGAAAAAAAGTCTTTTTTATTTATATATTTGTTTTTATTCTATGATTACCTTAGCCAAACAGAGGTGAATCTCAGAAGAACTCATGCTAAGTTAAAAAATTGGACAAATAAAACCTAAGCACCAAATGCTGACTATAAATTTCGCATAACAAATACTGCATCTAAAATCAAGATAAAGTTCAGAGAAGATTATTTCCACAGGATTTGCTAAGAAGGGACCTTTCATTGTGAATTAACCACTCAGGTTCTTGAAACAGAGTGATATTATGATAACTTCAGATATCAAGAAATCAGGTGAACTGTTAGCAGGTACACTCTGGGTGGAAATTGGGTGCACAGATCTTTACCTAGAAGCTTATTTAAAACTTGAGATGATGGGACTTTTTCTGTGCATTAGACTTTGGATAGGGAACTGAGTTTTCTTTCTCACTACTGTAGTTTAAAAGGTGTATTGCTTATTCAGGTTTTCTGGAGTGAGAACCACCACTGGTGCTTGCGAGCATAGTTTGAGCTTTTTTTCTATCCTTGGCATAGAATGGGCCGATGCTGCTGTACTTTTCAGTCACTCTGCTTGCCATCCCCCCTCCCCTCAGCTGATAAAACAACAGGGAAATGTAATCCAACAGACAGACATTTTATACTTTCCGATTTAAAGAGAATTTTTCTTTGCCTAGTGATAATCCACTCATCCATAAATGTGGACAGGAATATGGCAGGGCAAAGTGGCAAGTTGTGCCTGACAGAATGGGCCAGCAAGCTTGCCAAGTGTAAAGTCCTGGTCACTTTGCAGTTGTTTTTGTTGTTGTCTTTCTTTGCAATCAAGATCCTGAACTTTTTAGGCACAGAGATATGGATAAAAGTATGGAGTAGGCAAGTCTTAGCCTGACATTCCAGTTCTTTTAACTTCCTTTGGTCTTTCTGAGAGCCTGGTAAAGAATAAGCATAAGGAAAAAGGTAGAGTCTACATCTTGGGGTTAGGGCTCAGATGCCCTCTGCACACTGAAGTCCTGCAGACTTTGGTTACTGCTGCCTCCACCCAGCATTCCAGATATCCACCATTGATGGTGTTGATGCCTGTTTACTGCCTTGGCTAGTTCCGTAGCATCACATCCTGTGTGTTTCTTTACAGTATGGGATACTGTCTTGCTATTCTAACACAGTTAGAGCATCCTTTTAAACCATATCCCTGAAGGTATCTTAGCAGCACCATCCCCAAAACTAAGACAGGGCTGTGCGATGAGAGATGGTGGCTTTATTCAATAAGCAAACATTTCTTAGGCATCAACACAAATAAGACTGGTCAGTGAGAATATATACCACACATGAGAAATTTTGAGAATCTGTGGTTATTTATAACTATTGTGGTTCAAAGTCTAAAACAATAACCATTTCAGCGCATTAGAGGATAGTCTAATAACTGTGATCAAACAGAACAGTCAGGCTGGGATACTTGCAACACAAATTTGATTGTTTTCTAAGGCCAAGGGAAGTAATACAGCCTAAGGCCATTTAGGAAATCATTGTAGCAAATGTAGATAGATAACTAAAGAAATCATCATAGAGGCATGAAGTGCCTTAATTTTCATAGGAGGAAGGGGAAAATAATTCTGTTTGCATTTCCAGCCTAACTCTCCACGACTTCCTTGCATCTACACAGAAAACGGTTTGCATCTGAGATTTGCTCTGCAGATTAGGGAGGGAAATTATGTACTCTGCCTCGAGGCTGCAAACTGAACATTACAAATAGACGCATCTGGGTTGTGTTGGAGGAAGATACACTCAAAACTGTCCAAGGAGATGGAGAGAAGCCCATCTGTGTATAAAAGCCAGAATTGGGCTGCTATTGCTTTTGTTGTAAAAATCCATTCTGTTCAAATCCCAGCTAATGAAAATGTGCATCTGTAAATAAAAAATAAATCAAGGGAATGTATTAATCCTGCAGCTGCTGTCTACTTAACTTTACTTATAAAAAATAACTCAATTTTGTGGTCTGAATGTTATTGCTCTTTAGCAGTGCGATGGCAATTTGATGGGGAAAAAATATGTATTGAAATCTATTTATGTATAACAACCTTTGCAATAAAAGCAGCTATGCCATAACTGTACAGTTATTTGCTTTTGTAACTGTGTAGATATTTGAGTTCCAGAGTTTGACCCTAGAAATCCTTTACCTGGCTGTTTAAATTGCTGTTTTATTTGCTAAGGCTTTTAATTAAGTTGTTTCTCCACCCTAGGACTGGCACTGTATGTAGGTCAGATGGGTAACTGTACATGTTTTAAAATTTGGAGAATAGAAAGGGCCACCACTGATCAAAAAATTCCTTCTACCTGCATTTCATAGTGACAAAAATATTTGTCTTTTAATTTGTTAGACAATTAGTTTCTCTAGGATGGATAATATATTAGTTAGAATTCAGTTCAGTTCAGTTCACTCAGTCGTGTCCGACTCTTTGCAACTCCATGGATGGGTTCCCTGTCCATCACCAACTCCTGGAGCCTACTCAAACTCATGTCCATTGCATTGGTGATGCCATCCAACCATTTCATCCTCCATAGTCCCCTTCTCCTCCTGCCTTCAATCTTTCCCAGCATCAAGGTCTTTTCCAATGAGTCAGTTCTTTGCATCAGGTGGCCAAAATATTGGAGTTTCAGCTTCAGCATCAGTCCTTCCAATGAATATTCAGGACTGATTTCCTTTAGGATGGACTGGTTGGATCTCCTTGCAGTCCAAAGGACTCTCAAGAATCTTTTCCAACAGTTCAAAAGCATCAATTCTTTGGCACTCAGCTTTCTTTATAGTCCATCTCTCACATCCATACATGACCACTGGAAAAACCATAGCTTTGACTATCTGGATCTTTGTCAGCAAAGTAATGTCTCTGCTTTATAGTATGCTGTCTAGGTTGGTCATAACTTTTCTTCCAAGGAGCAAGTGTTTTTTAATTTCATGACTGCAGTCACCATCTGCAGTGATTTTGGAGGCCAAAAAAATAAAGTCTGTCACTCTTTCCACTGTTTCCCCATCTCTTTGCCATGAAGTGATGAGACTGGAGGCATGATCTTAGTTTTGTGAATGTTGAGTTTTAAGCCAGCTTTTCCCCTTTCCTCTTTCACTTCATCAAGAGGCTCTTCATTTCCTCTTTGCTTTCTGCCATAAGGGTGGTGTCATCTGTATATCTGAGGTTATTGATATTACTCCCAGCAATCTTGATTCCAGCTTGTGCTTCATCCAGTGCAGGGTTTCTCATGATGTACTCTGCATAGAAGTTAAATGAGCAGGGTGACAATATATAGCCTTGACGTACTCCTTTCTCAATTTGGAACCAGTCTGTTGTTCCATGTCTGGTTCTAACTGTTGCTTCCTGGCCTGCAAACAGATTTCTCAGGAGGCAGGTCAGGCGGTCTGGGATTCCCATCTCTTTCAGAATTTTCCACAGTTTGTTGTGATTTACATAGTCAAAGGCTTTGGTGTAATCAATAAAGGAGAAGGAGATTAGATGTTTTTCTGGAATTCTCTTGCTTTTTCTGTGATCCAACGCATGTTGGCAATTTGATCTCTGGTTCCTCTGCCTTTTCTAAATCCAGCATGAACATCTGAAAGTTCACGGTTCACGTAATATTGGAGTTAGAATTATTAATAGATAAAAATGAATTCATCTCATCTATCATAACTCATTATAACTAGAAATGAGGCAAGACCTCAAAATGAAAGGAAACAAAATATTTCAGTTCTGTTGAAGCAAGAGAAAGATCTGGGAATGGTGCTGTCTTTAAAAGATCATCTCTCCTTGATGGTTGGAAATCTTTACAGATCCTGGCATACATCCCATTGCTCATGCTACCATGGGAAGAGGGTAGGAATAGGTGCAGCTTATCAAGAATAATTTTATCCTAAGAAAGAATATGAATGCAGATAGGCTGTCTGGCTAGAGCACAGTATACGTGACATTGAAGGAAAAGACTTAAAGAATCTTCCAAATCAAGAATGGAATGTATGATATAGAATATACATCTATCTATCTATATCTATATATAGAATGTATGATATAGAACTAAAGTGACTGCATGGATAATCACAAACTATGAAAAATTCTTAAAGAGATGGGAATACCAGACCACCTCACCTGCCTCCTGAGAAATCTGTATGCAGGTCAAGAAGCAACAGTGAGAGCTGGACATGGACGAATGGGCTGGTTCCTAACTGGGAAAGGAATATGTCAAGGCTCTATATTGTCATCCTGCTTACTTAACTTATATGCAGAGTATGTCATGCGAAATGCCAGGCTGGATGAAGCACAAGCTGGAATCAAAGTGGCCAAAGCATAAGCTTGAATCAAGATGGCTGGGAGAAAGATCAATAACCTCAGATATGCAGATGATACCACCCTTATGGGAGAAAGGGGAAGATAACAAACCTCCTGATGAAGGTGAAAGAGGAGAGGGAAACAGCTGGCTTAAAACTCAACATTCAAAAAACTAAGATCATGCCTCCAGTCCCATCAGTTCATGGCAAATAGATGTGGAAACAGTGGAAACAGTGTCAGACTTTATTTTTGGGGGCTCCAAAATCACTGCGGATGGTGACTGCAGCTATGAAATTAAAAGACACTTGCTCCTTGGAAGAAAAGTTATGACCAATCTAGACAGCATATTAAAAAGCAGAGACATTACTTTGTCAACAAAGGTCTGTCTAGTCACAGCTATGGTTTCTACAGTAATCATGTATGGATGTGAGAGTTGGACCCTAAAGAAAGCTGAGTGCTGAAGAATTGATGCTTTTAAACTATGGTGTTGGAGAAGACTCTTGAGAGTCCCTTGGACTGCAAGGAGATCAAACCAGCCAATCCTAAAGAAAATCAGTCATAAATATTCGCTGGAAGCTGAAATTCTAATACTTTGGCCACCTGATGTGATGAACTGACTCATTGGAAAAGACCCTAATGCTGGGAAAGATTGAAGGTGAGAGGAGAAGGGAACGACAGAGGATGAGATAGTTGGGTGGTATCACTGACTCGATGGACATGAGTTTGAGCAAGCTGCAGGAGTTGGTGAAGGACAGGAAAGCCTGATGTGCTGCAGTCCATGGGGTTGCAAAGAGTCAGACAGAACCAAGTGCTTGAACTGAACTGAAAGAGACTAGCTTTTGAATACTGACAAAGTAAATGAAATTAAATAGTTACTGAGCTGCTTTTGGAGAAGGCAATGGCACCCATTCCAGTACTCTTGCCTGGAAAATCCCATGGGAGGAGCCTGGTAGGCTGCAGTCCATGGCGTCACTAAGAGTCAGGCACAACTGAGCGGCTTCACTTTCACTTTTCACTTTCATGCATTGGAGAAGGAAATGGCAACCCACTCCAGTGTTCTTGCCTGGAGAATCCCAGGGACAGGGGAGCCTGGTGGGCTGCTGTCTATGGGGTCGCACAGAGTCGGACACAACTGAATTGACTTAGCAGAGCAGAGCTGCTTTTCTTGGTTGTTTGTTTTTGCATTTTGGTGATTTGTTTATATATTAGTCTTACCATGTATTAATAATGCTAAGACTCTCTTAAGAGGAACGATCCTACCTTTTAGCTCTCTGAGACAAATTCAGAGAGCTGTATCTTCTAACTTTTCAGGATATATTTTTCTTGTGCTATTAAGCTACATTTGGTTTTAATTGATATTTGTCAAAATGCGTCAATGAGGGAGACTTCAAAGTTCAACAAATAGTTTTTGCCATAGGAACAATTGTTTTCATTTATTTAGATCATCAGCAATCCTCTTGTTGAAATGGCTCTTTTATCTGGCATTCCTCATGGCTTGAAAAGTTTGTGCTGGTGAAATTTCATGGTGGTTAGAGAAAAGTCAAGGGTTTCTTTTAGTGTCTCTTCATCTCTTTGCTTATAATTTCTAATTTTTCTCTGGAGATTTTTATCAATGTACATTCAATGTACATTATCAATTGTACATTCACTTGTGCAAAGTTTCTGCTCATTCCTGGTGTTGGCTGTTTCCTGGTGGCCATGGCTGAAATAATTTTTCTTCTCTGTTAGGCCTGATTGTGCCCACCATAGCCATTGCCTTTGCCTCCTGACACAATGAGGTTGACAGCATTATGTTGTATTCCCCTGACTGCTCCTACCAACTCTATCAAGCCATTTTCATTTTTATATCCTTTCATGAGAGGCAAGCAAAGGAAATCAAACTTGGATAATTCATTTTTGAAATTCAGCTGATTACTCACAATTTAAAAGTTGGTAACTAGACAACAGGATGCAGTTGGGTGAAGTCCAGGTTTCACTGGGTACTGGTGGATTTTAAGGTATGCTTAATAGTTTCTAATGCTATTTTTCTAGACTTTACTTGATAAGGTAATTAAAATTTAGATAGGTACCTTGGATAATTGATTACTTTGTTATCCTATAAGGGGAAAAAGGTACTGTCGGTGTGCATTGAACTTGTAATTGTGTGTGTTTTTTTTTTCCAAAGATAGGAAAAAAAGCCTCATGTAAACATACCTTCCCCCACCATACTATACTAATAAAAATGCTAACATTTATACTTCCTTTCAGATTACAAATCAGTTTACTACAATCACCTATAGCTTCACTGAACTGTTAAAAACTTAAATTATGCATTTATATTAAATAATATCTCTCAGCCTGATACTTTCTAATAGATAGACAAATAGATGTGGAAACAATGGAAACAGTGACATTATTTTTTGGGGCTCCAAAATCACTGCATATGGTGACTGCACCCATGAAATTAAAAGACACTTACTCCTTGGAAGAAAAGCTATGAACAACTTATACAGCATAGTAAAAAGTGGAGACATTACTTTACCAACAAAGGTCTGTCTAGTCAAAGCTATGGCTTTTCCAGTAGTCATGTATGGATGTGGGAGTTGGACTATAAAGAAATCTGAGCACCAAAGAATTAATACTTTTGAACTGTGGTGTTGGAGAAGACTCTTGAGAGTCCCTTGAACTGCAAGGAGATCAAACCCATCAACCCTCAAGGAAATCAGTTCTGAATATTCATTGGAAGGACTGATGCTCAAGATGAAACTCCAATACTTTTGGCTACCTGATGCGAAGAACTGACTCAATGGAAAAAACCCTGATTCTGGGAAAGATCGAAGGCAGCAGGAGAAGCAGGGGTGGAGGGTGGGGTGGTGTGGGTCAGAGGATAAGATGATTGGATGGTATCATCGACTCAATGGCCACGAGTCTGAGCAAACTTCAAGAGAGAGTGAAGGACAGGGAAGCCTGCCCTGCTGCAGTCCATGGGGTCTCAAAGTGTCAGACACGACTTAGTGACTGAACATCAGCATAGACCTTTCAGTATTTAAAGCATAAGTGACTCTCAGATTCTTTCTGTATAAAACTTTAAAAATTCCCCAGCGCCCTTCCCCCATTCCATTTTTTCTATTCTACTAAGAACTGCAATTTTCAAATGATAACTGTGTTCAAATTTCTCTTTGAACTGTGTCTTGCTTTGTTTATCATGTAGCTTGCAGCCCACTATCCATGAGAAGTTGATTTTCTTTCTTTCTTTGGATGGGATTCTAACTCTTCTATCAATCTCTTTGCGTCCATGATTTCTGTGTTAGGAAACATGCTGGTGAATATGTTAGTCATGGATTGACAAGGATTTATTGACTGCTACATGTTAGTTATGATTTAAAGCATTAGACATTCAGCAGTGAAAAAGACAGTTTCTTATCTCTAGATGAGACAGATGAATACATAGAAATACATAAAGTAATGCAAAGAATAGGATCATTTTTAGTACTGATAACAATGGACGTGTAGCAGTGAGAAACCTGGGTGAGGCAGAAAACCTTTGGAAGGAGGACCAAGACCATTGTGGGAGGTGCTGACTTACTAGGGTGCTCAGCTATTGAAGGAAGAGCTTGGATGGTTGTGCTTGTTCCTTGTAGTGGAATATTTCTCTGTATTTTTTTAAAGAAACTTACCCAGCATCTTTAATTTGATATTATGCCTGCTAAAGTGATTTTTGATAATATTATTGTCTTTCTTTCAATTCAATTTCTGTCTTTCTTACATGTTGTGTAAAATTCAACCACTAAGTCAGATTATTCCATTGTCAAGTATGTCTTTATTGTAGGCTGACATGTTTCACGAGGCCAACTTTTGTTATTTAGAGTTATTTAGGTAATGGTTTCTCTAATGACTTTCTGAAAAGCCTCTAAGACTTAATATTAAATGAGACAGTACATAGTTAAAATTCCTACCTCCCTTCTAAGAAAAAAGACTATAATTTGTTTAACGTGTTGATAAATCATTTGAATTGCCTATTGATACATGATTTAATTTACCTTGGAAATATATCCTTTGACTATTGTAGCATGTAACTGGATAATATTTCTAGTTATTAAGATTTTCGTCTAATATTTTCTACTTTCCCATTGTCATATTTAAGGAATTAGCTGGTACTGGGCTTTTTACCCAAGAGCAGGTATAAGGCAGTTCAGAAAGTGAAGTGTTTCACAAGTCTTTGTAGCCATTTATTTATTCAGCAATTGTTTATGAATCCTTCTAAGTGCCAAGAACTGATCTGGGTGCTGCAATATAGCACTGAATAGAACAGGTGAAAACAGACAAACCCAGCTCTGGTAGACTTGATGGGGCTACTGTTTTTCAGAAGGCCTGAAAGCATTAGAAAAATATAGGGGGCTACTGCAGAGGAGGCAGAAAGAAGGAAATTCATGGCATAAAGCATTTTGATAAGAAACATGAAGGGAGATGGTGTTTTTGAGACTGAAAATCTAAACCTTTCCCAGATTGAGTAGTGTTATTGGTTGAATTGTGTACTCCAAAAAGGTACATTGAAATACTCAATTTTGGTGTGTATGTGCATGTGATCTTATTTGAAAACAGGGTCTTTGCAAACATAATCAAGTTAAAATGAGATTATTGGGAGTGGGTCCTAAATCCAATATGATTGGTGTCCTAATAAGAAGAAAGCACTGTGAGAGGACAGAGAATCACGGGAGAGCTCCATCTGACAACAGAAGCAAAGACTGGAGTGATGCAGCTGCAAGCCAAAAAGTGCCAAGGATTGCCAGCTTAAAAATTAACAGGAACTTCAATTAAATAGAATTGGAAGACCAGCAGAAGGAGGGAGCTCTGTTACCCTGTGATGGTAGCAGAGTCCCACAGGAAGGAAATATTCTGCTTTCCTGGCAAGGACTCGGCCAATGAAATAGCATAATCAGGGTGGCTTGAATAACAGAAATTGACAGAAATTCTCAGTTCTGGAGGCTGAAAGTCCAAAATCAAGGTGTTGACAGGTTTAGTTTCTTCTGAGGTCTCTGTTGGCTTGCAGGTGGCCGCCTTCTTACTATTGTTTTCACATGATCCTTGATGGAAAAGAAATGCAAAAAAGCAAAATGGCTGTCTGGGGAGGACTTACAAATAGCTGTGAAAAGAAAAGAGGCAAAAAGCAAAGAGAAAAGGAAAGATATAAGCATCTGAATGCAGAGTTCCAAAGAATAGCAAGAAGAGATAAGAAAGCCTTCTTCAGCAATCAGTGCAAAGAAATAGAGGAAAACAACAGAATGGGAAAGACTAGAGATCTCTTCAAGAAAATTAGGGACACTAAGGGAACATTTCCTGCAAAGATGGGCTTGATAAAGGACAGAAATGGTATGGACCTAACAGAAGCAGAAGTTATTAAGAAGAGGTGGCAAGAATACATGGAAGAACTGTACAGAAAAGATCTTCACGATGCAGATAATCATGATGATGTGATCACTAATCTAGAGCCAGACATCCTGGAATGTGAAGTCAAGTGGGCCTTAGAAAGCATCACTACGAACAAAGCTAGTGGAGGTGATGGAATTCCAGTTGAGCTGTTTCAAATCCTAAAAGATGATGCTGTGAAAGAGCTGCACTCAATATGCCAGCAAATTTGGAAAACTCAGCAGTGGCCACAGGACTGGAAAAGGCCAGTTTTCATTCCAATCCCAAAGAAAGGCAATGCCAAAGAATGCTCAAACTACCGCACAATTGCACTCATCTCACATGCTAGTAAAGTAATGCTCAAAATTCTGCAAGCCAGGCTTCAGCAATACGTGAGCCGTGAACTCCCTGATGTTCAAGCTGGTTTTAGAAAAGGCAGAGGAACCAGAGATCAAATTGCCAACATCCGCTGGATCATGGAAAAAGCAAGAGAGTTCCAGAAAAACATCTATTTCTGCTTTATTGACTATGCCAAAGCCTTTGACTGTGTGGATCACAAGAAACTGGAAAATTCTGAGAGAGATGGGAATACCAGACCACCTGTCCTGCCTCTTGAGAAATCTGTATGCAGGTCAGGAATCAACAGTTAGAACTGGACATGGAACAACAGACTGGTTCTAAATAGGAACAGGAGTACGTCAAGGCTGTATATTGTCACCCTGCTTATTTAACTTCTATGCAGAGTACCTCATGAGAAACGCTGGGCTGGAAGAAGCACAAGCTGGAATCAAGATTGCTGGGAGAAATATCAATAACCTCAGATATGCAGATGACACCACCCTTATGGCAGAAAGTGAAGAGGAGCTAAAAAGCCTCTTGAGGGGCGGTCCTAAGATGGCAGAGGAATAGGACGGGGAGACCACTCTCTCCCTCACAAATTCCTCAAAAGAACATTTCAACGCTGAGCAAACTCCACAAAACAATTTCTGAATGCTGGCAGAGGATATCAGACACCCAGAGAAGTAGATCATTGTCTTCAAAAACAGGTAGGAAAAAATATAAAAGACAAAAAAAGAGACAAAGGAGGTGGGGAGGGAGCTCCATCCCAGGAAGAGAAGCCTGTCCCAGGAAGGGAATTTTAACAAGAGAGGTTTCCAAACACCAGGAAACACTCTCCCTGCCGAGTCTGTGGCGAGCCTTGGAAGCACAGAGGGCAACATAATGGGAAGGAAAAATAACTAAATAATTAAAACCAACAGGTTACAAGCCCAACAGTAAGTCCCCCAGCGGAAAAGCAGCACAGACGCCTGCATCCGCCACTAACAAGTGGGGGCAGGGCAGGGAGGTGCGGGAGGCGTGGGCTGCCGTGCTCGGTAAGAATCAGGCAGGAACGCCCCGCACGTAACCAGAACGAACTAACTTGGGCTAGCAAACCAGACTGTGGGATAGCTACTACGCGAAAAGCTCAAACATAAGACACGGCCAGGACCGCACACAGAACAAAGGATGGAACAGAAATAGCTGGCTGCAGACCATCCCCCGCCGGGGACAGGCAGCCAGAGCCGTAAGGGCTGGAAAGGGGCAATCGCAGCCCTGGAGAGACTTTACCTACCTAACTGCAAGCAGGCTTCTTTGCTAAGACTTCTGGGGGTTCTGGACAGTCACCATCTGCCTCACAAGGGGCGCCAGCAGTACACCCAGAAAACTGAGCAGCAGAGACAGGAAAGGTGACAAGTCGCAGCGACCGTGCTCGCCAAACACCTGAGATACTCGGACCTGGGAAGGGCACAAAACGCAGTCCCAACTGAATCTGCTCCTCTGAGGGCTACCTGAGCACCGAACCTGAGCGGCTTAGACCGGGGAGGTGCACGCAGCCTAGGGCTGGCCTCAGACGGTTCCTGGCTGAGCAACATAGAGCCAGAGTGGTTTGTGCGCCACGATCAGGGACAGGCCCAGCGGGGCTGAGACAACGCGTGCACACGACAGTGTTATTTGTTTGCAGCATCCCTCCCTCCCCACAGCGCGACTGAACAAGTGAGCCTAAAAAGAAGAAGTGTCCACCACCGCCCCTCCTGTGTCAAGACGGAAATCAGACACTGAAGAGACCAGCAAACAGAAAAAGTTAAACAGAGGGAACCGCCTTGGAAGTGACCCCCACTGCCCACAACACCAGAGAAATGGCCAGATATATCTTTACTATTTTTACAATTGTTTCTTTTTTTTTCTTTTGCTGATGCTGTTGTGGGGTTGTTTTTCTTTTCTTTTTCTTCTTCTTCTTTTTTTCCTTCTCACTTTTTAAAATTAAGTCCTCTATTTCTCCTCTAATTTTTATTTCTATAACCTATTACTTTTCAAAAAAAAAAAAGACTATTTTTTAAAGCAAACACCATATATAGTCTTTGTGTGGTTGTTGTTGGTGTTTTTTAATAATTCTTGTGGCTTTTTTTTTTGTTTGTTTGTTTTCTTGTTTTTGTTTTTTTTTCTTTTTTCCTTCTTCTTCTTTTCTTTAATATTGTATTTTTGAAAATCCAACCTCTACTCTAGATTTTTAATCTTTGCTTTTTGGTTTTTGTTGTCAATTTTGTACATTTAAAAACCCAAACTTCACTACCCAATTTTACCTGAGAGCGAGATTACTGGCTTGACCACTCTCTCCTCCTTTGGACTCTCCTTTTTCTCCACCAGGTGGCCTCTGTCTCTTCCCTCCCCGTTCTCTTCTCTATCCAACTCTGTCGATCTCTGTGTTACAGACGGTGGAGAACACCTAAGGAACTGATTACTGGCTGGATTTGTCTCTCTCCTTTTCATTCCTCTCTCTTACCCTCCTGGCCACCTCTGTCTACTTCCTCCCTCTCCTCTTCCCTGTATAACTCCGTGAATACCTCTGAGCAGTCCAGACTGTGGAGCGCACATAAGGAAGTGATTACTGGCTAGCTTGCTTTCTCCTCTTTTGATCCCACTGCATCTCATTCCAGTCACCTCTAACTACCCCCTCCCTCTTCTCTTCTCCATGTAACTCAGTGAACCTCTCTGGGTGTCCCTCAATGTGGAGAAACGTTTCATCTTTAACCTAGATGTTTTATCATCAGTGCTGTATAGATGGAGAAGTCTAGAGGCTACTGTAAAAATAAAACTGAAAACCAGAAGCAGGAGGCTTAAGTCCAAAGCCTGAGAACATCAGAGAACTCCTGAATTCAGGGAACATTAATTAATAGGAGCTCATCAAACGCCTCCATACCTACACTGGAACCAAGCTCCACCCAAGGGCCAACAAGTTCCAGAGCAAGACATACCACGCAAATTCTCCAGCAACACAGGAACACACCCCCGAGCTTCAATATACAGGCAGCTCAAAGTTACTCCAAAACCACTGAGATCTCATAACCCATTACTGGTCACTCCATTGCACTCCAGAGAGAAGAAACCCAGCTCCACCCACCAGAACTCCAACACAAGCCTCCTTAACCAGGAAACCTTGACAAGCCACTGATACAACCCCACCCACAGTGAGGAAGCTCCATAATAAAGAGAAGTCCACAAATTCCCAGAATATAGAAAGGCCACCCCAAACGCAGCAATATAACCAAGATGAAGAGACAGAGGAATACTCAGCAAGTAAAGGAACAGGAGAAATGCCCACCAAACCAAACAAAAGAGGAAGAGATAGGGAATCTACCTGAGAAAGAATTCTGAATATTGATAGTGAAAATGATCCAAAATCTTGAAATCAAAATGGAATCACAGATAAATAGCCTGGAGACAAGGATTGAGAAGATGCAAGAAAGGTTTAATAAGGACCTAGAAGAAATAAAAAAGAGTCAATATACAATGAATAACGCAATAAATGAGATCAGAAACACTCTGGAGGCAACAAATAGTAGAATAAGGGAAGCAGAAGATAGGATTAGTGAAATAGAAGATAGAATGGTAGAAATAAATGAATCAGAGAGGAAAAAAGAAAAATGAATTAAAAGAAATGAGGACAATCCCAGAGACCTCCAGGACAACATTAAATGCTCCAACATTTGAATTATAGGAGTCTCAGAAGAAGAAGACAAAAAGAAAGACCATGAGAAAATCCTTGAGGAGATAATAGTTGAAAACTTCCCTAAAATGGGGAAGGAAATAATCACCCAAGTCCAAGAAACCCAGAGAGTTTCAACTAGGATAAACCCAAGGTGAAACACCCCAAGACACATATTAATCAAATTAACAAAGATCAAACACAAAGAAAAAATATTAAAAGCAGCAAGGGAAAAACAACAAATAACACACAAGGGGAATCCCATAAGGATAACAGCTGATCTTTCAATAGAAACTCTTCAGGCCAGGAGGGAATGGCAAGACATGCTTAAAGTGATGAAAGAAAATAACCTACAGCCCAGATTACTGTACCCAGCAAGGATCTCATTCAAATAGGAAGGAGAAATCAAAAGCTTTACAGACAAGCAAAAGCTGAGAGAATTCAGCACCACCAAACCAGCTCTCCAACAAATGCTAAAGGATATTCTCTAGACAGGAGACACAAAAAGGGTGTATAAACCCAAACCCAAAACAATAAAGTAAAT
The DNA here is from genome assembly GCF_014754425.2 of Oryx dammah. Taxonomy (NCBI): domain Eukaryota; kingdom Metazoa; phylum Chordata; class Mammalia; order Artiodactyla; family Bovidae; genus Oryx; species Oryx dammah. The sequence continues at coordinate 74,487,262 of NW_024070202.1, read as the reverse complement.
GGTAACGGGATCATACTTATCAATAATTACCTTAAACGTAAATGGATTGAATGCCCCAAGAAAAAGGCAAAGACTGGCTGAACGGATACAAAAACAAGACCCCTCTATATGCTGCTTACAAGAGACCCACCTCAAAACAAGGGACACATACAGACTGAAAGTGAAGGGCTGGAAAAAGATATTCCACGCAAATAGAGACCAAAAGAAAGCAGGAGTGGCAATACTCATGTCCGATAAAATAGACTTTAAAACAAAGGCTGTGAAAAGAGACAAAGAAGGCCACTACATAATGATCAAAGGATCAATCCAAGAAGAAGATATAACAATTATAAATATATATGCACCCAACATAGGAGCACCGCAATATGTAAGACAAATGCTGACAAGTATGAAAGGGGAAATTAACAATAACACAAGAATAGCAGGAGACTTTAATACTCCACTCACACCTGTGGACAGATCAACTAAACAGAAAATTAATAAAGAAACACAAACTTCAAATGATAGACCAGTTAGACCTAATTGATATCTATAGGACATTTCACCCCCGAACAATGAATTTCACCTTTTTCTCAAGAGCTCACAGAACCTTCTCCAGGATAGATCACATCCTGGGCCATAAATCTAACCTTGATAAATTAAAAAAAATTGAAATCATTCCATGCATCTTTTCTGACCATAATGCATTAAGATTAGATCTCAATTACAGGAGAAAAACTGTTAAAAATTCCAACATATGGAGGCTGAACAACACGCTTCTGAATAAACAACAAATCACAGAAGAAATCAAAAAAGAAATCAAAATATGCATAGAAACTGATGAAAATGAAAATACAACAACCCAAAACCTGTGGGACACCATAAAAGCAGTGCTAAGAAGAAAGTTCATAGCAATACAGATACCTCAAGAAACAAGAAAAAAGTCAAATAAATAACCTAACTCTACACCTAAAGCAACTAGAAAAGGAACAAATGGAGAACCCCATAGTTAGTAGAAGGAAAGAAATCTTAAAAATTAGGGCAGAAATAAATGCAAAAGAAACAAAAGAGACCATAGCAAAAATCAACAAAGCCAAAAGCTGGTTCTTTGAAAGGATAAATAAAATTGACAAACCATTAGCCAGACTCATCAAGAAACAAAGAGAGAAAAATCAAATCAATAAAATTAGAAATGAAAATGGAGAGATCACAACAGACAACACAGAAATACAAAGGATCATAAGAGACTACTATCAGCAATTATATGCCAATAAAATGCATAACGTGGAAGAAATGGACAAATTCTTAGAAAAGTACAACTTTCCAAAACTGAACCAGGAAGAAATAGAAAATCTTAACAGACCCATCACAAGCACGGAAATTGAAACTATAATCAGAAAACTTCCAGCAAACAAAAGCCCAGGTCCAGACGGCTTCACAGCTGAATTCTACCAAAAATTTCGAGAAGAGCTAACACCTATCCTACTCAAACTCTTCCAGAAAATTGCAGAGGAAGGTAAACTTCCAAACTCATTCTATGAGCCACCATCACCATAATACCAAAACCTGACAAAGATGCTACAAAAAAAGAAAACTACAGGCCAATATCACTGATGAACATAGATGCAAAAATCCTCAACAAAATTCTAGCAATAAAAATCCAACAACACATTAAAAAGATCATACACCAGGACCAAGTGGGCTTTATCCCAGGGATGCAAGTGTTCTTCAATATCTGCAAATCAATCAATGTAATTCATCACATTAACAAATTGAAAAATAAAAGCCATATGATTATCTCAATAGATGCAGAGAAGGCCTCTGACAAAATTCAACATCCATTTATGATAAAAACTCTCCAGAAAGCAGGAATAGAAGGAACATACCTCAACATAATAAAAGCTATATATGACAAACCCACAGCAAACATTATCGTCAATGGTGAAAAATTGAAAGCATGTCCCCTAAAGTCAGGAACAAGACAAGGGTGCCCACTTTCACCACTACTATTCAACATAGTTCTGGAAGTTTTGGCCACAGCAATCAGAGCAGAAAAAGAGAAAAGGAATCCAAATTGGAAAACAAGAAGTAAAACTCTCACTGTTTGCAGATGACATGATCCTCTACATAGAAAACCTTAAAGACTCCACCAGAAAATTACTAGAGCTAATCAATGAATATAGTAAAGTTGCAGGATATAAAATCAACACACAGAAATCCCTTGCATTCCTATACATTAACAATGAGAAAGTAGAAAAAGAAATTAAGGAAACAATTCCATTCACCATTGCAACGAAAAGAATAAAATACTTAGGAATATATCTACCTAAAGAAACTAAAGACCTGTATATAGAAAACTATAAAACACTGATGAAAGAAATCAAAGAGGACACTAATAGATGGAGAAATATACCATGTTCATAGATCGGAAGAATCAATATAGTGAAAATGAGTATACTACCCAAAGCAATCTACAAATTCAATGCAATCCCTATCAAGCTACCAGCGATATTTTTCACAGAACTAGAACAAATAATTTCAAGATGTGTATGGAAATACAAAAAACCTCGAATAGCCAAAGCAATCTTGAGAAAGAAGAATGGAACTGGAGGAATCAACTTGCCTGACTTCAGGCTCTACTACAAAGCCACAGTCATCAAGACAGTATGGTACTGGCACAAAGACAGAAATATAGATCAATGGAACAAAATAGAAAGCCCAGAGATAAATCCATATACATATGGGCACCTTATCTTTAACAAAGGAGGCAAGAATATACAATGGAGTAAAGACAATCTCTTTAACAAGTGGTGCTGGGAAAACTGGTCAACCACTTGTAAAAGAATGAAACTAGATCACTTTCTAACACCACACACAAAAATAAACTCAAAATGGATTAAAGATCTAAATGTAAGACCAGAAACTATAAAACTCCTAGAGGAGAACATAGGCAAAACACTCTTCGACATAAATCACAGCAGGATCCTCTATGATCCACCCCCCAGAATTCTTGAAATAAAAGCAAAAATAAACAAATGGGATCTAATTAAAATTAAAAGCTTCTGCACAACAAAGGAAACTATAAGCAAGGTGAAAAGACAGCCTTCTGAATGGGAGAAAATAATAGCAAATGAAGCAACTGATAACTAATCTCAAAAATATACAAGCAACTTATGCAGCTCAATTCCAGAAAAATAAACGACCCAATCAAAAAATGGGCCAAAGAACTAAATAGACATTTCTCCAGAGAAGACATACAGATGGCTAACAAACACATGAAAAGATGCTCAACATCACTCATTATCAGAGAAATGCAAATCAAAACCACAATGAGGTACCACTTCACACCAGTCAGAATGTCTGTGATCCAAAAATCTGCAACCAATAAATGTTGGAAAGGGTGTGGAGAAAAGGGAACCCTCCTACACTGTTGGTGGGAATGCAAACTAGTACAGCCACTATGAAGAACAGTGTGGAGATTCCTTAAAAAATTTCAAATAGAATTGCCTTATGACCCAGCAATCCCACTGCTGGGCATGCACACCGAGGAACCAGAATTGAAAGAGACACATGTACCCCAATGTTCATCGCAGCACTGTTTATAATAGCCAGGACATGGAAACAACCTAGATGTCCATCAGCATCCACTTTTGAATGGATAAGAAAGCTGTGGTACATATACACGATGGAGTATTAGCCATTAAAAAGAATACATTTGAATCAGTTCTAATGAGATGGATGAAACTGGAGCTGATTATACAGAGTGAAGTAAGCCAGAAAGAAAAACACCAATATAGTATACTAACACATATATATGGAATTTAGAAAGATGGTAATGATGACCCTGTATGTGAGACAGCAAAAGAGACACAGATGTGTATAGCGGACTTTTGGACTCTGAGGGAGAGGGAGAGGGTGGGATGATTTGGATGAATGGCATTGAAAAATGTATACTATCGTGTAAGAAACGAATCGCCAGCCTATGTCCGATGCAGGATACAGGATGCTTGGGGCTGGTGCACGGGGATGACCCAGAGAGATGTTATGGGGAGGGAGGTGGGAGGGGGGTTCATGTTTGGGAATGCATGTACACCCGTGGTGGATTCATGTCAATGTATGGCAAAACCAATACAGTATTGTAAAGTAAAATAAAGTAAAAAAAAAAAAAAGCCTCTTGATGAAAGTGAAAGAGGAGAGTGAAAAAGTTGACTTAAAGCTCAACATTCAGAAAACGAAGATCATGGCATCTGGTCCCATCATTTCATGGGAAATAGATGGGGAAACAGTAGAAACAGTGTCAGACTTTTGGGCTCCAAAATCACTGCAGGTGGTGACTGCAGCCATGAATTTAAAAGACGCTTGGAAAGTTATGGCCAACCTAGATAGTATATTCAAAAGCAGAGACATTACTTTGCCGACTAAGGTCCGTCTAGTCAAGGCTATGGTTTTTCCTGTGGTCATGTATGGATGTGAGAGTTGGACTGTGAAGAAGGCTGAGCGCCGAAGAATTGATGCTTTTGAACTGTGGTGTTGGAGAAGCCTCTTGAGAGTCCCTTGGACTGCAAGGAGATCCAACCAGTCCATTCTGAAGGAGATCAACCCTGGGATTTCTTTGGAAGGAATGATGCTGAAGCTGAGGCTCCAGTACTTTGGCCACCTTATGTGAAGAGTTGACTCATTGGAAAGGACTCTGATGCTGGGAGGGCTTGGGGGCAGGAGGAAAAAGGGACGACCAAGGATGAGATGGCTGGATGGCATCACGGATTCGATGGACGTGAGTCTGAGTGAACTCTGGAAGATGGTGATGGACAGGGAGGCCTGGCGTGCTGCAAATCATGGGGTCGCAAAGAGTCGAACACGACTGAGTGACTGAACTGAACTGAACTTGTACCTATACGTGTCTATGTCCAAAGCTTCTCTTTTTATAAGGACCCCAGTCAGATTGTATTAGGGTGCACTCATATTACCTCATTTCACCTTAATTACTTCTTTAAAGACCCTTTCTCTAAGTACAGTCACATTCAGAGAATTTAGGGGTACCTCATAACTTCAAATATGAACTTCAAAAACAGAATTGAGCCCATAACATGCAGGAGGGGTGTGTCTGCACATTCAGGATCTATGTGGGAACTGAGTCACTGGCTTCCCAGCTTACCTCAGAGGCAGCCCACCTTCACCTACATGCATGAATGAGAATTCTTTTAAATAGCAGATGGTGAAGCTTTCACTTTGCTGGAAGCCAGTACTTTATTTGGTGCCCCCTTAACAGGAGCAAGCTCTGTCATTGTCTAAGACTTTTTCAGTTTCTATGAAATTTATAATTTATCTCATGTAAACATTTCCTGTTAGTCTTAGGGCCCATGTAAACATAAGAAAAAATACCCATAGGGAATGTCCTGAGTGAAAGACCTTTACGTGTATATTGAGGAAGTCTAACAAATGAGCTTGAAAGCCATAATATAGGACAGTCATTGATGATATCCCAACCATAAGTGTTCCAGTATATTTTTTTATGAAAAATTTTACCAGTAAGTGGACAGATACTCTGAACCAGATGCTGCAAGACAATTTAATTTTTTAGAATATGCTTGATTAAAGAAGAAAAGAACCAATTGTGATCAATGAGAAATGTAAGATACCAGAAGCACAGTTAAAGATATAGAAAGCATGGAGTACTTTTCTGTTTATCAAAAGTGCAAGGTATTAATACCAGACCTTGTTTATTCCCTGAAAATAGTACCTTGGTGTGTTTTTGTAAGAGATGGTTAGAAAAGCTTCCTTCTTAGGAGTTTTGGGGTGTGGAGATGGGTACTTAACCTGACCTTGAAACGCAAAGCTGGGAGCCATGGCCTAGGTCAGTGCTGGGACTACTTGGATGGGGTTGGTGCCAGATGGAGGTTAACAGAATCTTACAGCATATATTGTGTTTTGCCAAGACCTTTAAGTCTATGTATGGTGGGGATAAAAGTACAAAGCCTGAGCAGCCCTGCTGCTGTGAACTGTGGGAAATCTCAGTAGTTACCAGGATGGTGCCAGGCTGCCCCACTGGTGGAAGGGGGAGGGAAATGAAATTGCAGAAGCAGTAAGTGTTCCTCACTCTGTCTTCAGTGAGATTTGCCACTTTTCTACATTGCTCCTTTATGCTTTCTAATCAGTTTAAACTGATACCTAAGATACTCATGGTTGGATGAGGTATAACTAGGTAGGAGTGAGGTGCAAAGATTTGGATTTAGGTAGCTCTTGACATTCACCAGGATATTGTATTTGAACATTTGAAAAGTTTGAATTCCCACTAATAATATAGTAATGGAATTTTTTTGATGAGAAAAAGATTATATACCTATGTTGAGAGGCATTTACCTCTGGGCTCACTGGCTTTTTATTACTGTTTTTTAAAATGTACACAGTCACCTGAAGGCTGGTGAAAAATATAGTTTTCTTGACTCCACATCAGATCAACTGAATCAGAATCTGCATTTTCTCCAAACACTTCAAGATATTCTTATGCACACTGTAATTTGAGAAGTACTATACATATATATATTACATTTACATCTGAGCAAAATTATGCAAAATTATGACAACTTGTGAACCTTCTCTAGCTTATTCTCAAATAGATGTGGTTATGAGTGCAACATATTAAAATCCCTAGGCTCCAGGGACTGCTTTATTTCTCTCAGCAACAGAAGCAACAGGGAAGACTTAGAGATGTATTTTTATTTGCCCATTCACTTTCTGTTCTCTTTCTTCTTCCCCTCACCAAAATAACAACATGCAATCTAAAATAAATAGGAAAAAACCCAAAGACTCTCTTAAAGCAATTCATCTTGAATAGGGATGAACAGAGTATCCTTGATGTTGTGAGATCTTTCAGTTCAGTTCAGTCGCTCAGTCGTGTCCGACTCTTTGCGACCCCATGAATCGCAGCATGCCAGGCCTCCCTGTCCATCACCAACTCCCGGAGTTTACTCAGACTCATGTCCGTCGAGTCGGTGATGCCATCCAGCCATCTCATCCTCTGTCGTCCCCTTCCCCTCCTGCCCCCAATCCCTCCCAGCATCAGAGTCTTTTCCAATGAATCAATCTTCGCATGGGGTGGCCAAAGTATTGGAGTTTCAGCTTTAGCATCAGTCCTTCCAGTGAACACCCAGGACTGATCTCCTTTAGGATGGACTGGTTGGATCTCCTTTCAGTCCAAGGGACTCTCAAGAATCTTCCCCAACACCACAGTTCAAAAGCATCAATTCTACAGCGTTCAGCTTTCTTCACAGTCCAACTCTCACATCTATATATGACTACTGGAAAAACCATAGACTTGACTAGACAGACCTTTGTTGGCAAAGTAATGTCTGCTTTTTAATATGCTGTCTAGGTTGGTCATAACTTTCCTTCCAAGGAGTAAGCGTCTCTTAATTTCATGGCTACAATCACCATCTGCAGTGATTTTGGAGCCCCCCAAAATAAAGTCTGACACTGTTTCCACTGTTTCCCCATCTATTTTGCCTTGAAGTCATGGGGCCAGATGCCATGTTCTTAGTTTTCTGAATGTTGAGCTTTAAGCCAACTTTTTCAGTCTCCTCTTTGACTTTCATCAAGAGGCTTTTTAGTTCCTCTTCACTTTCAAGAGGCTTTTGAGTTCCTCTTCACTTTCTGCCATAAGGGTGGTGTCATCTGCATATCTGAGGTTATTGATATTTCTCCCAGCAATCTTGATTCAGGCTTGTGCTTCTTCCAGCCCAGCATTTCTCATGAGGTACTCTGCATAGAAGTTAAATAATCAGGGTGACTATATACAGCCTTGACGTACTCCTTTTCCTATTTGGAACCAGTCTCCTGTTCCATGTCCAGTTCTAACTGTTGCTTTCTGAACTGCACATAGATTTCTCAAGAGGCAGGACAGGTGGTCTGATATTCCCATCTCTTTCAGAATTTTCCAGTTTCTTGTGATCCACACAGTCAAAGGCTTTGGCATAGTCAAGAAAGCAGAAATAGATGTTTTTCTGGAACTCTCTTGCTTTTTCCATGATCCAGCGGATGTTGGCAATTTGATCTCTGGTTCCTCTGCCTTTTCTAAAACCAGCTTGAACATCTGGAAGTTCATGGCCCACGTATTGCTGAAGTCTGGCTTGGAGACTTTTGAGCATTACTTTACTAGCGTGTGAGATGAGTGCAATTGTGCGGTAGTTTGAGCATTCTTTGGCATTGCCTTTCTTTGGGGTTGGAATGAAAATGGACCTTTTCCAGTCCTGTGGCCACTGCTGAGTTTTCCAAATTTGAGACCTTTATAGGACTTTAAAAAACAAATCTCTGGTGAACAAAATTTTATTAATTATGGAAATCCTTGGTTGGTGACCCATTATCATCATTAATCTATGTATGACACTGTCTTGCCCCCTTTCCTGAAAATCACTGCTAATGAAGAACTAGAAATCAATAACTTACATTTATTTCTGTGTGCCTCTTTAGTTGTCTTTCCACAGACATATATGATATCCTAAATTTTGTTATCCTTTGCTTTTCATGAAATGTACTTATCCCATGTATTTATATGCCTAAAATCATATTGTTCATATAAACAATATAAATGTATAACTGATACATATACCTTTGCTGTACAGCAGAAACTAAACAACATTTAAATCAACTATACTCCAATAAAAATTAATAAGAAAGAAAGTGGAAAACAAAACAAAAACCAAAAAATAACAACCAATGTTTATGTACTTTACTTTTAACCTAATAAAAGAGTAATAATAAAAACTTTAATAACTTTACCATTCTATATTGCTTTCTGGGAAATGCCATTTTGTCCCTGTATTTTGTCATTCATTCCTGTTGTTACCTGTTGTTCAGTTGTTAAGTACTGTCTTGCTCTTTGAGATTCTGTGGACTGTAGCATGCCAGGCTCCTCTGTCCTTCACTATCTCCCAGAGTTTGCTCAAATTCCATGTCCATTGTGTCGGATACCATCTAACCATCTCATCCTCTGCCACCCCCTTCTCCTCCTGCCTTCAATCTTTACCAGCATCAGTGAGTTCCCTCTTTGCATCAGGTGACCAAATTATTGGAACTTCAGCTTCAACATCTGTCCTTCCAATAAATATTCAGGGTTGATTTCCTTTAGGATTGACTGGTTTGATTTCCTTGCTGTCCAAGGGACTCTGAAGCATCTTCTCCAGCACCACAGTTTGAAAGTGTCTCAACTCTTTGGTGCTTAGTCTTCTTTAGAGTCCAACCCTCACATCCGTACATGACTACTGGAAAAACCAGAGCTTTGACTAGATGGATCTTTGTTGGCAAAGTGCCTGTAGTTGTGTTTTTTTAAATTCTTATTTTGTGTAACATGATATTGTTATATGTACCACAGTTTATCTATTTGTTTATAGATGGGTATTTAACTTGTTTTTCCAGTATTTTAACATTGTGAACACTATGTCTATACATATTAGCCCAAGTTTCTCTTGTGCAAATTACTCGGTCATAGAATACCATTATATGTGACTTTATGTGCTCTGTCCTAAGTTGCTTCAGTCACATCTGTGTGACCCTATGGATTGTAGCCTGTCAGGTTCCTTTGTCCATGGGACTCTCCAGGCAACTCTACTGGAGTGAGTTGCCATGCCCTTCTCCAGGAGATCCTCCCAATCCAGAGATCGAACCCACATCTCTTATGTCTCCTGCATTGGCAGGCAGGTTCTTTACCACTCGCACCCCTGGGAAGCCATGTGTGACTTTATAAGATAATGCAAATTGTTTTCTAAGTGTCATCATCACACTAATCTCCATTGTTTCCAGTATTTCAAATTGTCAGATTTCTTGTTTTCTTTCCTCCAATCAAATGGATTTAAAATGATGTTTCATTATGCTTGTGTTTATCCTTCAATGGGTGTTTCTTCTTCTATAAACATGTTTGTATCTTGCTTATTTGTATGTTTTGGGTGTTTTCTTATTGGTTTCTAGAGATTATATATTTTTATTATTAATCCTTTGTCAGTTTTATATCCAAGTTTTAGTTTGGCTTTTTGTTTTATTATTGTATCTCTTATGAATGGAAGTTCTAATATTAATATAATCAAATATATCAATATTATTTTTTTTTACAATTTGGAAATTTTCTTTCTGAAGCTGTCCTTTCATACCTCAAGGGCAGAAAGATATTAACTTGTATTATCTTCTAGTTTTAAAGTTTTGCTTTCCACATTAATGTTTTATGCCTTTTATGATTATATAAATGGCATGAAATATAAAGGATGAAATAGAAATCTTTTAAATTTTGTATATGATTAATCATGTTTTAGCTTCTTTTGTTACACAGTTTTTCTTTCTCCACTGATTGGCCATATTACCTCTACTGCCCATCAAAATTTCTTATATGGTGTGGACTTATTTTTGGTTTCTGTTCTTTTCTATTGGTTAGTTTTTCTTTCTTTCCTTATGATAATGCCACACTGCCTTTTTGGTATAGCATTATAATGAGTCTATACATATAGTGGGGGAAAATCTCCTTTCTTTTCTTCTGAAGTGTTATTCTTGGCTCTTCAATCTTCCTTAGAAATTTTGCAACCAATATTTTTAATTCTATGAAAAGCCTCATTGGAATTCTGATTGGAGATACATTAAGTTTATAAATCAATTTGAGGAAAACTGACACTTTTATGATATAAACCAGACATTTTTATGGTATAAAAACTGACATTTATTTGCTACATCTACAAGCATGAGATAGATTTCCATTTACTTAGGTCTACTTCAATGTTTTCATTGAAGTTTTATTACTTATCATTTGTAATATATCTTATAGCTTTGTGGTGCTATTTTAAATACTGCCTTAGAAACATTTTCTAATTCTTTGCTAGGATCCTGGATGGGTGATACATCTTTCTCAGGCTATCACATACAGTAAGTTACACATATCCCCTGTTAGTTACAGGTGATGATAATTTTGATCACTTGATTTATTCATAGTATAATTACATTCTATCCAACCTCTGCAACTAGTAAACAGTCTGTGATGAGACATTGCTGCTGCTGCTAAGTCACTTCAGTCATGTCCGACTCTGTGTGACCCCATAGACGGCAGCCCACCAGGCTCCCCCATCCCTGGGATTCTCCAGGCAAGAACACTGGAGTGGGTTGCCATTTCCTTCTCCAGTGCATGAAAGTGAAAAGTGAAAGGGAAGTCGCTCAGTAGTGTCCGACTCTTCGCGACCCCATGGACTGCAGCCTACTAGGCTCCTCCATCCATGGGATTTTCCAGGCAAGAGTACTGGAGTGGGGTGCCATCGCCTTCTCCGGTGAGGAGACATTAAGACCATGCAAATATCCTACTTCTCATTAAGTGTTTGGTATTGGATAAGTCTCAGGTTCATCTAACTCAGGGATTAGTGTGCACCTGTATTATGGGGCTTGTGGTTACCCTGGGTGACTTTACTCTTTCCTGGTCTGCTAGTCTGATCTGACTGTGTGCCATGTTGTTGTTATTCAGTTACTCAGTTGTGTCTGACTTTTTGTGACCCCATGGACTGCAGCATGCCAGGCTTCCCTGTCCTTCACCATCTCCCTGAATTTACTCAGACTCATGTCCATTGAGTTGAAGATGCCATCCAACCATCTCATCTTCTTCATCCCCCTTCTCTTCCTGCCTTCAGTCTTTCCCAGCATCAGGGTCTCTTCTAATGAGTTGGCTCTTTGCATCAGGTGGACAAAGTATTGGAGCTTCAGCTTCAGCTTCAGCATTAGTTCTTCCAATGAGTATTGAGGGTTGATTTCCTTTAGGATTGACTGGTTTGCTCTTCTTGCAGTCCAAGTCAAGAGTCTTCTCTAGCACCACAGCATCAATTCTTTGGCTCTCAGCCTTCTTTGTGGTCTGACTCTCACATCCAAAGAATGACTACTGGAAAAACCATAGCTTTAACTATATGGACCTTTGTAGGCAAAGTAATATCTGCTTTTTAATATGCTGTCTAGATTTGTCATTGCTTTTCTTCCAAGGAGCAAGCGTCTTTTAATTTCATGGTGGTATTCACAGTCCGCAGTGATTTTGAAGCCAAAGATAGTCAAGTTTGTCACTGCTTCCATTGTTTCCCCATAAAGTGATTTCTATAGGCCATAAAGTGATTAGACTGGATGCCATGATCTTTGTTCTTTTGAATGCTGAGTTTTAAGCCAGCTTTTTCACTCTCCTCTTTCACCTTCATCAAGAGGCTTGTTAATTTCTCTTCACTTTCTGCCACAAGGGTGATGTCATCTGTGTATCTGAGGTTATTGGTATTTCTCACAGCCAACTTGATTCCAGCTTGTGCTTCATTCAGCCCAGTATTTCTCATGATGTGCTCTGCATTTAAGTTAAATAAGCAGGGTGACAATATACAACCTTGACATATTCCTTTCTCAATTTGGAACCAATCCGTTGGTCCATGTCTGGTTCTAACTGTTGCTTCTCGATCTGCATACAGGTTTTGCAGGAGGTAAGTAAGGTGGTTTGGTAGTCCCATCTGTTTAAGAATTTTCCACAGTTTTTTGTGATCCGCACTGTGAAAGGCTTTAGTGTAGTCAGTGAAGCAGATGTTTTTCTGGAATTCTCTAGCTTTTTCTATAATCCAATGTATGTTGGCAATTTGATCTCTGGCTCCTCTGCTTTTTCTAAATCCACCTTGTACATCTGGAAGTTCTTGCCTCACATACTGTCGAAGCCTAGCTTGAAGAATTTTGAGCATTATTTTGCTAGCATGTTTGTGCAGTAGTTTAAACAACTACCACACAGTTGCACTCAAGTTTGGCCTTGGAGTACAAAATGAAGCAGGACAAAGGCTAACAGAGTTTTGCCAAGAGAACGTGCCCTGCTTGGTCCCTATTTACTGACACACCCAGAAGCTCAGGTACTAACTCTTCACTTCTGCCAGCTGCTCCCATGTATTTCTATTCATGGCCCTCAGCAGTTTTGCTTAGAGCTCTAGGCTCTTAACTATCCCCATTCCCATTGTCTGAACCTCAAGTCTGGTAGTCTGTTTATGTGTTGGTAGGGGAGGGCACCTTGAAAGCTTTTCTACTTCCTGTAGGACCAGGAAGTGCCATATGCCTGAGGTGGGTGGTAGCAAAACAGAAAGGTCTCTCAGAGCTTCTAGTTAGCCTTGACCTTGCAAGTCAATGAGCTCTGGTACTCTTAGAGTATAATTTGTCACTTCATGAAAATATTTTTCTCAATATTAAATTAACTCTTTAATATCCAATACCATATTTGAAGCACTCAGCATTTAAGAAAAATGAAAAGCAAAATTAGGCTATTTGCTTCTCCAGTGGACAGATCTAATGAGTTATGTAAACCAAGATATATCTGAAATGTTATAATGCTTTAAAGTTGAGGTTAGCAAGCGTATTCCTGAAACCTATGAAAGGCAGAAAATGATTGTTAGATGATCTCTAGATCAAACCTAGTGTAATAAAATTTAGATCTATTTAAAAGTTTTGAAACACAGTTATAAGTTGAAAGAGGCTGTAATGTGAATTGTTATTTCTTTCACAATTTTTCTTGACTTTTAAGAAAATTTCCTTTTTTTGTGAGCTTGATGAATAAAAGCAAAATGGGTTTAGAGGATTTTAAATTGTTGAACACATTAAGACAAATACTAGAATTTTCCCTCCTCTCTTTTATTAAGGAGATAGCCATATTACAGTTTCTCTCACTTATTTTGTGATAGCACTATCTTATTGGAAAGATTTTATCTTGAAAATCTATAGCAGTGAACAGAAAATATCGTTGGGATGATTTGAATTGCTGGAGTCTGGCATTGTATAATGTTAGAAACACAGCACTCAAGTGAATATCAATGTAGCCACAGGTTGTCTTTTAGGTAAAAAACGGAGTCATTATTAGGAGAAACTGATTAGCTATGGAAATTTAATGATGTAGTAATTTTTAAAGCATTTTTTGATTCTTGAAACTCTCATATAACTTTGACAATTAGAAACAAACTCCAACTAAAGAGCAATAATTTTTTGTACTTAAAAATCTGTTTGAACTGGGACAAATGAGTCTGTACCTACATTCCCTCCTCCCCATCATGGAGGCAGAAATACAAATCCTTCCGCTATTAATTTTCTTCCCTCCAAATCTGGATTTATTTTAACAGGGTTACCAGAGTACTTTGTGCACTGTGTTACTTTGTTATATTTTGGGAACTGTAGTATTTCCCAGAGCTGCTCTAACTAATTACCACAAACTTAATGTCCAGAAACAACAGAAATGTATTCTGTCACGGTTTTGGAGACTGGAAGTCTGAGAACAAGTTGTTGGTAGGGCTGTTCTCCTCTGAACACTCTAGGGGAGAATCCATTTCTTGCCTCTTCCAGCTTTTGGTGACTCTTGCCTGATGTTCCTTGCTTGTAGCTGCATCAGTCCAGATCCTGGATCTCTGCCTTCATGATCATATTGCTCCTCTCTTTTCGTGCTTCTCCTCTATGTGTCTGAGTCAAAACCTCTGCCTTTTTCTTAAGAGTGTATATGATTGCATGTAGGGTCTACTTGGATAATAATCTGAAATAAACTCCTCTCAAGATCATTAATCATATCTTCTGCCATTTAAGGCATTATTCATAGGTTCTTCAGTCAGTTCAGTTCAGTTCAGTCGCTCAGTCATGCCCGACTCTTTGAGACCCCATGAATTGCAGCACGCCAGGCCTCCCTGTCCATCACCAACTCCCAGAGTTCACTCAGACTCACGTCCATCCAGTCAGTGATGCCATCCGGACATCTCATCCTCTGTTGTCTCCTTCTCCTCCTGCCCCAATCCCTCCCAGCGTCAGAGTCTTTTCAAATGAGTCAACTATTTGCATGAGGTGGCCAAAGTACTGGAGTTTCAGCTTTAGCATCATTCCTTCCAAAGAAATCCCAGGGCTGGTCTCCTTCAGAATGGACTGGTTGGATCTCCTTGCAGTCCAAGGGACTCTCACGAGTCTTCTCCAACACCACAGTTCAAAAGCATCATTCTTCGGCGCTCAGCTTTCTTCACAGTCCAACTCTCACATCCATACATGACCACTGGAAAAACCATAGGTTCTTAGGGTTAGACAAATCTTTGGAGACCAATTTAGCTGATTGTATTCTGTCCACTTGTTTGCCCTCAAATCATGTTCGTCCCGTAGGCAAAATGCATTCACCACATCCCAACATCCTCCAAAGTCTCAACTCATTTTAGCATCAATTCCAAGTCCAAAAATTTTACCTAAACATTGTTGCTAAAAAAAAGCTTCAAATGTAATAATCTACATAATCTAAATAATGTACAGGTGAGACTCTGGGTATGGTCCATCCTGGAGCAATATTTCTTTCCATAAGTAGACCTGTGAAACTAGAAAACAAGTTTTTGTTGTTGTTCAGTTGCTAAGTCCTATCTGACTCTTCATGACCACATGGACTGCAGCATGCCAGGCTTCCCTGTCCTACAGTATTTTCCAGAGTTTACTCAAATTCATGTCCATTGAGTCAGTGATTCCATCCAACCATCTCATTGTCCATTGTGCCCTTCTCCTTCTGCCATCAGTCTTTCCCAACATCAAGGTCTTTTCCAATGAGTTGGCTCTTTACATTAGGTGACCAAAGCACTGGGGTTTCTGCTTCAGCATTAGTCCTTCTAATGAATATTCAAGATTGATTTCCTTTAGGATTGACTGGCTTGATCTCTCTGCTGTCCAAGGGATCCTCAGGAGTCTTCTCCAGCACCAAAATTTGAAAGCATCAATTCTTCGGCACTCAGCCTTCTTTATGGTCCAATTCTCACATCTGTACATGACTACTGAAAAAATCATAGCTTTAAGTATACAGACTTTGTTGGCAAAGCAGTGCCTCTGCTTTTAATTTGGTGTTTAGGTTTGTCATTTTTCTTCCAAGGAGCAAGTATCTTTTAATTTCATGGCTGCAGTCACCATCCACAGTGATTTTGGAGCCCAAGAAAATAAAATCTGTCACTGTTTCCATTTTTTCACCTTCTATTTGCCATGAAGTGATGGGACACCATGATCTTAGTTTTTTGAATGTTGAGTTTTCAGCCATCTTTTTCACTCTCCTCTTTAACTTTTATCAAGAGGCTCCTTAGTTCCTCTTCTCTTTCTGCCATTAGAGTAGTATCATCTGCATATCTGAGGTTATTGATATTTCTCCTGTCAATCTTGATTCCAGTTGGTGATTCATCCAGCTCAACATTTCACATGATGTACTCTACATATTAGTTAAATACAAGTGAAAGTCGCTCAGTTGTGTCTGACTTTTTGTGACCCCATAGACTAAACAGTCCATAGAATTTTCCAGGCCAGAATACTGGAGTGGGTAGCTATTCCCTTACCCAGGGAATGTTCCCAACCCAGGGATCAAACCCAGGTCTGCCACATTGTAGATGGATTCTTTACCAACTGAGCCACTACGGAAGCCCAAGAATACTGGAGTCAGTAGCCTATCCCTTCTCTAGTGGATCTTCCCAAACGAGAAATTAAGCTGGAGTCTCCTGCATGGCAGGCAGATTCTTTACCAGCTGAGCTACCGTAAAGTGAAGTTGCTCAGTCGTGTCCGACTCTTTGCGACCCTGTGGACTGTAGCCCACCAGGCTCCTGTGTCCATGGGATTCTCCAGGCAAGAATACAGGAGTGGGTTGCCATTTCCTTCTCCAGGGGATCTTCCCAACCCAGGGATAGAACCCAATTCTCCTGCATTGCAGGCAGATGCTTTAACAACCTCTGAGCCACCAGGGAAGCCCAATATACAGCCTTGATGTACTTCTTTGCCAATTTTGAACCAGTCTATTGTTTCATGTACAGTTCTAACTGTTGCTTCTTGACTCGCCTATAGGTTTCTCAGGAGGCAGATAAATTCTGTTCAAGAATTTTCCACAGTTAAGCTGTTTCCAAAATACAGTGATGGGATGACAAAATAACTATAGATATTTCTGTTTCAAAAGTAAGACTATAAAAGGAATTAAGGGGTCATTTGGCTCAGAGGTTAAAGCGTCTGCCTGGAATGCGGGAGAACCAGGTTTGATCCCTGGGTTGAGAAGATCCCCTGGAGAAGGAAATGGCAACCCACTCCAGTACTCTTGCCTGGAGAATCCCATGGACAGAAGAGCCTGGTAGGCTACAGTCCATGGGGTTGCAAAGAGTCAGACACGACTGAGCGACTTCACTTCACTTCACTTCACTTTGAGGGTTGACTAGAGTTGGCTACATGATAGCCCCTCAAGTGTTCTAATTCCCAGTTTCTTTCAGTACTACCTTATATGATAAAAGAACTTATTAAATTCAGGAACTTGAAAGAAGGCATCATCTGGATTATTTTGGTGGATGTGAAATGTAATCCTGTATATCCTTATAAGAGACAGGCAGAGGAATTTTGAGACAGACACACAGAACAGACACAAAGATATGGAAACAACATGACCTCAGAGGAAGAAACCGAAGTGATCAGGGCCCAAGGCAAGGAAAGCCAAGGATGACCGTAGCCAGCAGAAGCTGGGAGAGACGAAAAGCAGATTCTCCCGTAGAGCCCTCAGGGGTTACACATCCCCATTCACCTTTTTTCAGACCTCTAGCATCTGGATCTGTGAGAGAACACACTTATAATGTGTTAAACGCCTAAGTTTGTTGTAATTTGTTACAGCAGATGCAGGAGATGAATACAGGGACATTTAAAGTTTTCATAGCTCTGTTTTCTTTCTCAACATTGAATTACTTCTATTTTATGGGAAATAAATAATTTTGACTAATAAAATTTTTAGCAATAGAGTTTAAATCCAAAACATCCATCACTAACAGCCAACAACAAAGAAAAAAGCAATTGAAATGTAAGTCCTAGTATCAGTTGTATGTTTTCTGTCATTGTCAATAAGAGGGAGAGAGTATTTGTTTGTTGTAAAATTGCACTGTAACCTACTGTTGAAAATCCACTAAATATCAAATTTTGCTTTCTTTCCTTTTTTGGTGTTTAGACAAATTACAGGACAAAAAAATTAGCTCACATGTTATATCTGATAGGGTTTAGTGAGGAGAATAGTCACTAGTTATTAAGCTGGCTTATGGCCTTGGACTGCAAGGAGAGCCAACCAGTCTCCCTAAAGGAGATCAGTCCTGGGTGTTCATTGGAGGGACTGATGTTGAAGCTAAAGCTCCAATCCTTTGACCACCTGATATGAAGAGCTGACTCACTGGAAAAGACTCTGATGCTGAGAAAGATTGAAGGCAAAAGGAGAAGATGGCAGGAGAGCATGAGATGGTTGGATGGCTTTACCAACTCAATGGACATGAATCTGAGCAAACTCTGGGAGATAGTGAAGGACAGGGAAACCTGGCATGCTGTGGTTCATGGGGTCTCAAAGAACTGGGCATGACTTACTGAACAACAATGACAAGGAGGTGATACAAGTTATTGTGAGTGTAAAGCACTGAGTTTTATTTTCTGAGTTCTGCAGCATTATTTAATTCATTTTCAGTAAGTGAAAGCCAGGCTGCTTAGGAATGGATGCTGCTTGTTTATTGAGAGTAGAGAAGACAGTCAATCTAACTGCTCATGTGACCCAGCTGCTGGACCACTAAGGTAAAGAAGTAACATTTCAAGAATGAGGTAGCAGCTTTCCTGGGGCCTTCAGGACTATTGGTAGGGGATGAGGTTGGATAGAGGGATACAATAAAGTTATAAGAATATAGAGCTGGCTGCATTAAAGGAAGATGCTTTTGCACAGAAGGAGCAGCCACTGTGCTTAGTCCTGGGAATCATTTAGAACTGCTGCCAAGTGCCCTACTTAGTCATAAAAATGGATGCAATTTGAGAAAATTATGCTCCTGGCAAGCTATTATACTAGAACCAGAGGGCAGTTTGATATATTTCAGTTGTGTTTCATCTTGAATGTAGTCTTCTTTTAGTAAAAAAAGTTTTCTGTTGACATGTCTGAGGAGAGATGCTTTCTTGCCCTCCCACACTGCCTTTCCTTTGCACAAGAGGTCCTGCATGCTATAACTTTTCATCATTTAGTCTCAGAACCTCTTTTTTTGAGTTAATGGAATATCTTGACCTGGGCCATTGGCCTCTTGCTCCAAATACATTTATTTAGTTGAGAAGGTGCAGGCTGCAGTACCACTGAAATTGCCTGGCAATTCTCCAAGTGGGTGGAAAACCACCCAGGGTACAACCTCTGGCTCATTTGGGATCTTTCAAGGTGCTTGGCGAGCTTGGCTTTGCAATACCTGCTGGGGTGTCCTAGAAGGTATGGATCAATGGCTATAGGTGAGCAAGTCTTAGCATCATTTTTTCCCAAAGGTTCTCTCTGTCGTTGTGACATTTACAATCTCTTAGAATTTGTTTTCCACCATGGTTTTATCCATTCCTATCCTTTCAGGTTCACCCCACTGTATCTGAAAATTTTTAATGTATTCAAAATGTAAATTACCCAGAAAATGAGTACCTATGACCCCGCACATGAATGCCCTCAGCCTGCTTAGGCTTTGCCACTCTTTCCTTGGCCACCATGACTACCTCTCCTCTCAATGTCTACTGTTTCATTAACTTCCTTGCTCTGTGCTACTTGATTATTTTGTTGTTGAATTTTTAGGACAGGAAAGTAGTAGCAATGGAAGGGAAAGGAAAGGAAGAACAGGAAGAAATAGAAAAATTGAATCAGAAAAATTTTTGTGTTCACTAAGGGTGGTTTGTTTTGGTTTGGTTTCTTCTTTCAAAGAATTTAAAATGCTAGGGCTGGAGGTAGGAGAGGGGAGACAGAAGAGCTCAGAGGGAAAAGAGGAAACAGAGGAACAGGAGGCAACAAAGGTCTCCATTCTAATCAGCAGGGAAGGGATTACAAAGCCTTCATAATGAAAGCCTTCATACACTGCCAAGCCTTCATAAATTGAGGACCATCCAGGGACATATGTCTGTGGACAAGCCCCTCTGAACAGAGTGGAAGACTCAAGTCTTAAATGGTTACTCAGTGCTGCCTAATCCTTCCACATCCCCCTTGTATGTTTGCTCTCAACCTCTTCCTTTTCATTCTGTTCTGATGCCGTTGCCTCTGGTACTTCAGTAAAGGAGATGGAGTGAATAGAAATGGAACTTCCTTAAAATCCCATTTCCAACTCTATCCACTCTTATGCATTGCTGGCATATTGTTTTTAGCTTTGCTGTTGCCTAAAAAGCCTCTTGATGAAAGTGAAAGTGGAGAGTGAAAAAGTTGGCTTAAAGCTCAACATTCAGAAAATGAAGATCATGGCATCTGGTCCCATCACTTCATGGGAAATAGATGGGGAAACAGTGGAAAACAGTGTCAGACTTTATTTTTGGGGGCTCCAAAATCACTGCAGATGGTGATTGCAGCCATGAAATTAAAAGATGCTTACTCCTTGGAAGAAAAGTTATGACCAACCTAGATAGCATATTGAAAAGCAGAGACATTACTTTGCCGACTAAGGTCCGTCTAGTCAAGGCTATGGTTTTTCCTGTGGTCATGTATGGATGTGAGAGTTGGATTGTGAAGAAAGCTGAGCGCCGAAGAATTGATGCTTTTGAACTGTGGTGTTGGAGAAGACTCTTGAGAGTCCTTTGGACTGCAACGAGATCCAACCAGTCCTTTCTGAAGGAGATCAGCCCTGGGATTTCTTTGGAAGGAATGATGCTAAAGCTGAAACTCCAGTACTTTGGCCACCTCATGTGAAGAGTTGACTCATTGGGAAAGACTCTGCTGCTGGGAGGGATTGGGTGCAGGAGGAGAAGGGGACGACAGAGGATGGGTGGCATCACTGACTTGATGGACGTGAGTCTGAGTGAACTCTAGGAGTTGGTGATAGACAGGGAGGCCCGGCGTGCTGCGATTCGTGGGGTCACAAAGAGTCAGACACGAATGAGCGACTGAACTGAAGTGAAAGCGTCCTCACTTCTACCACACCTTGTGCCCTGGAGGATCTCAATTCTTTTCATCTTCTATAAACTTCACTTCTCTGGTTTTTCCTCCTTTCTCTTTTGTCATCGGTTCTTTTTACTCTACTGGTTCATACCCATCATCACTCTACCTTAAAATAACATGAAATACTCCTGCCAAATGCCTCCCAGAGGCATTCTTATATTCCGCTTAAGTCTAAGGCATGTTCAGTCCTGGGTAATTCTCTGACTTCTGCACTTCTCATCCATGGTGTCTTGATGCAGTGTGTTTTGGCTCGATGAAAGTTGTGCTGCAAATAATTGCTACTGTTTGTCATTGCTGTGTTAAAATTTGTAATAAATTTAGTTAAATATTAATAATTATAGCATTCACTTGGGTTCTGATATACTTTCTTTAGTATGAAATAAAGAGATGAAGTGAAAGCTATCACATTAAAGAATAGAGTGTGTGTCCTGTGTGGGAGTAATTCTTATGACTCAAGAAAAGTATTCATAACTACTTTGCCAAGCCATTTTGATGCTTTCCCCAACTTCTCATTTGACATAGAAATTTCCTTCTTTTCATGAGGCAAGTAGTTTCAGAATTTTATTTTCTTCTAAAGTATTTATAGACGTTCCAAGAAGACTAATTTGCTTTAAACAAGTGATGTCACTAACTGTATATTGCAAAAAAGTTTTTTTTTTTTTTGTGTGTGTGAATTTTGTACCTTGATAATTTAAAACCATGTAGTGATTAAGAAGGGCTAAGAGCCAAACTGTTAACTCTAAACTAGAAAATAATAGCTGAAACTTAAACTCATTAAATTATCATTATTTTTTTTACTCAGCTACAAATCATAGTAATTAAAAACTAAACAAACCAAGAAATGAAAATTAATCAAAAACTGGCTTTCAGTTTTCTAAAACAATTATGGTAGACTATTAAAATATTCTATGCACTGAACTAAGATCCAAGACTCAGGTTCAAAGAGTGTTTTAACATTGACACAAACTCATGATATTTGAGGTACAAGATAAGCACAAAAAAAGTGAAGATCCTGGATGACACAGCTTGTTTGTAAACTCCTTGATGGTCAAAGATGTGACAGTGTTTATTACATGCTCAAAAAATGGCCAACTGATTCAAAAAAGGATCCAGACTGCTATGGTTGGAAAATTCATGACCACCCCTCAACTATAAATGGTATGTGGCATTCAATCAGGTAAACATTAGGGTGGCATTTATGTATCCCTTTAATTATTATTTTTTCTCAGCTTTAACCTCTTTCTTCTGAACTCCCCACTTATCCCTGGGGTAGAGAATGGGACATGTAATTCTCCTCACTAATGCAGCATTATTATTAATAATAGGATTTACAGCTTTTTAAAAAAGTTGAAATATAGTTTAAGGTGTCATGTTAGTTTTAGGTATACAGCAAAGGGATTCAGTTATATACGTATGTTATGTATATATAATATATATACATATCTTTTTTCAGATTCTTGTCTCTTGTAGGTTATTATAAAATATTACATATAGTTCCCTGGGTGATACAGTAGATCCTTGTTTGTTATTTTATATTTAGTAGTGTGTACACTCATGGCACCCCACTCCAGCACTCTTGCCTGGAAAATCCCATGGATGGAGGAGCCTGGTGGGCCACAGTCCATGGGGTCGCTAAGAGTCGGACATGACTGTGCAACTTCACTTTCACTTTTCACATTCATGCATTGGAGAGGGAAATGGCAACCCACTCCAGTGTTCTTGCCTGGAGAATCCCAGGGACGGGGGAGCCTCATGGGCTTCCGTCTATGGGGTCGCACAGGGTCGGACATGACTGAAGCGACTTAGCAGCAGCAGCAGCAGCAACATACTCTCCCCAGGTCGGTAGGTTCATCTTTCAGTGTCCTATCTTTTTGCCTTTTCATACTGTTCATGGGGTTCTCAAGGCAAGAATACTGAAGTGGTTTCCCATTCCCTTCTCCAGTGGGCCACATTCTGTCAGACCTCTCCACCATGACCCGTGCCCCACATGGCATGGCTTAGTTTCATTGAGTTAGGCAATGTTTAGTTTCATTGAGTTAAAACTAACACCCCCCAAAAGATGTCCTTTTCATCGTAGGGGACTGGAATGCAAAAGTAGGAAGTCAAGAAACACCTGGAGTAATAGGCAAATTTGGCCTTGGAGTACAGAATGAAACAAGGCAAGGCTAATAGAGTTTTGCCAAGAGAACACACTGGTCATAGGAAACACCCTCTTCCAACAACACAAGAGAAGACTCTACACATTGACATCACCAGATGGTCAACACCGAAATCAGATTGATTATATTCTTTGCAGCCACAGATGGAGAAGCTCTATACAGTCAGCAAAAATAAGACTGGGAGCTGTCTGTGGCTCAGATCATGAACTCGTTATTGCCAAATTCAGACTTCAGTTGAAGGAAGTAGGGAAAACGACTGGAGCATTCAGTTATGACCTAAATCAAATCCCTTATGATTATACAGTGGGAGTGAGCAATAGATTTAAGGGACTAGATCTGATAGACAGAGTGCCTGATGAACTATGGACAGAGGTTCGTGACATTGTACAGGAGACAGGACTCAAGACCATCCCCAAGAAAAAGAAATGCAAAAAAGCAAAATGGCTGTCTGGGGAGGCCTTACAAATAGCTGTGAAAAGAAGAGACGTGAAAGGTAAATGAGAAAAGGAAAGATATACCCATTTGAATGCAGAGTTCCAAAGAAGAGCAAGGAGAGATAAGAAAGCCTTCCTCAGTGATCAGTGCAAATCAATAGAGGAAAACAATAGAATGGGAAAGACTAGAGATCTCTTCAAGAAAATTAGAGATAGCAAGGGAACATTTCATGCAAAGATATGGTATGGACCTAACAGAAGCAGAAGAATACACAGGAGAACTGTACAAAAGATCTTCACGACCCAGATAATCACGATGGTGTGATCACTCACCTAGAGCCAGACATCCTGGAATGTGAAGTCAAGTGGGCCTTAGGAAACGTAACTACAAACAAAGCTAGTGGAGGTGATGGAATTCCAGTGGAGCTATTTCAAATCCTGAAAGATGATGCTGTGAAAGTGCTGCATTCAATAGGTCAGCAAATTTGGAAAACTCAGCAGTGGCCACAGGAAAGGTCAGTTTTCATTTCAATCCCAAAGAAAGGCAGTGCCAAAGAATGCTCAAACTACCGCACAAACGCACTCATCTCACGTGCTAGTAAAGTAATGCTTAAAATTCTCCAAGTCAGGCTTCAGCAATACATGAACCATGAACTTCCAGATGTTCAAGCTTGTTTTAGAAAAGGCAGAGGAACCAGAGATCAAATTGCCAACATCCACTGGATCATGGAAAAAGCAAGAGAGTTCCAGAAAAACATCTATTTCTGCTTTATTGACTATGCCAAAGCCTTTGACTGTGTGGATCACAACAAACTGTGGAAAATTCTGAAAGAGATGGGAATACCAGACCACCTGACCTGCCTCTTGAGAAAGCTGTATGCAGGTCAAGAAACAACAGCTAGAACTGGGCATGGAGCAACAGACTGGTTCCAAATAGGAAAAGGAGTATGTCAAGGCTGTATATTCTCACCCTGGTTATTTAACTTTTATGCAGAGTACATCATGAGAAACGCTAGGATGGAGGAAGCACAAGCTGGAATCAAGATTATCGTGAGAAATATCAATAACCTCAGATATGCAGATAACACTGCCCTTATGGCAAAAAGTGAAGAAGAACTAAAGAGCCTCTTGATGAAAGTGAAAGAGGAGAGTGAAAATGTTGGCTTAAAACTCAACATTCAGAAAACTAAGGTCATGGCACCAGTCCCATCACTTCATAGCAAATAGATGGGGAAACAGTGGAAACAGTGGCTGACTTTATTTTGGGGGGGCTCCAAAATCACTGCGGATGGTGATTGCAGCCATGAAATTAAAAGACACTTGCTCCCTGGAAGGAAAGTTATGACCAAGAGCATATTGAAAAGCAGAGACATTACTTTATGAACAAAGGTCTGTCTAGTCAAGGCTATGGTTTTTCCATTGGTCATGTATGGATGTAAGAGTTGGACTGTAAACAAAGCTGAGCACAGAAGAATTTATGCTTTTGAGCTGTAGTGTTGGAAAGGACTCTTGGGAGTCCCTTGGACTGCAAGGAGATCCAACCTGTCTGTCCTAAACGAGATCAGTCCTGAGTGTTCATTGGAAGGACTGAAGCTGAAACTCCAATACTTTGGCCACCTGATGTGAAAAGCTGACTCATTTGAAAAGACCCTGATGCTGGGCAAGATTGAAGGCAGGAGGAGAAGGGGACGACAGAAGATGAGATGGTTGGATGACATCACCGACTCAATGGACATGGGTTTGGATGAACTCCGGGAGTTGGTGATGGACAGGGAAGCCTGGCATGCTGCAGTTTATGGGGTCACAAAGAGTTGGAGATGACTGAGCGACTGAACTAAACTAAACAGATTGTGTATACCGGGCTTCCCTGGTGGCTCAGACGGTAAATAATCCACCTGCCATGCAGGAGACCTGAGTTCAATCCCTGTGTTGGGAAGATCCTCTGGAGGCGTGCACGGCAACCTACTACATTATTCTTGCTATAGAATCCCATGACAGAGGAGCCTGGCAGGCCACAAAGAGTCGGACGCAACTGAGTGATTAAGCATAGCACCGTGTGTATATGTTTAGGATTTGCAACTTCAAATTTGATCTTCATTTTACGGATGAAGGAAAAATTGAGAGATGGCAGGGTCAGAGTTTTGAATGGGCCTTAATTATTCTTATATTCACTAGTTAGCATTTGAAGCAAATAATAAACTTTTTAGAGAATTCTTGTTGCATTCTGGGTTAAAAGATCTGCCATAAAGTGCTTCTGTGCTTCATTGCTGTACTAAGAATTATTTTTCTTAAAGAGAAAACTGAAGTTAAACATTGATAAAATAGAGTTTAGTTCTCCCTTCTTGTTTTTAATTATTCTTGAGATCACTAAGTACAGAGGAGTCTGGCCTATTGGCAAGATTTTTTCATAACAATTGTGCATAAATTTCATTTACAAGAATTTATTTTCAGTTTTCATTCAGAGTGGATGGTATCTACTAATGCACATGCCAACAGAGTCTATAAAGAAAGATACTCCTTTAGAATGTTGAAGCTCTAAGCAATAACAAAGTATAAAAAGAAAAGCAAAATCATTCCATTGGTCAACTCACTTGATTTATTCTTCAACAAAGAAACTGCTTCTATTGTGAAGGCTAAATCGGTAAGTCTGGAGTTAGCCTGAGGTATCCTACTGAAATATGAAATGTTTCTGTGCTACATTGACTCCTGGTCAAGGCATGAAACACACTGATGTTATTTTGTGAACATGGGCCAGTAAGTTTTAGAGTGGTTTATATAAGCTTCTGAGTATTATTTATTAATAACAGCGAGACTGATGATTTGCACCTGGCTTCCGTGAGACCCAGGGAGGGCTCTACAGTTGAGGCTGATTGTATATTAGGATTATACCCACATGACCAGCAAAATTGAACAAACAAGCAAAAAAAAAAACCACCCCAAAATACCTCAAACACCCAGCTGAGACTCTGTTTTAGGCTTTTAGGTTTTTTGGTTCCGAAGTGTCCCATGCAGATATTGGTGGTTCCTGATCCAAGAGAGAAGGTGCACTCTCAGAGAAGGAGGCTAAAGGAGCCGATACCTAACTCCCTGGGTTCCTTGCTGTGAGGCAGCCTTTGCTGAGAGGCATATCCCTACCTAATTTCTTTTTCTATATTGTGCTTAAAAGAATTTCTGGCATTGTACCTTTATTCAAAGAATATCAGAATCTTGTAGGACATTTAGACGGGCACTACTTGAGATTTTTAAAAAACGTTTGACTCCCAGTTGTTAAAAAATGACATTTTTAAGAGTAGTTTTAGCACCACTGAAAAATTGAAGGAGCAGTTATGTGCCATATACTCCAGCCACACATACATAGCCTTGCCATTATCAACATCACCCACCAGAGGGGTATATTTGTTATAGTTGATGAACCTGCACTGACACATCACGACCACCCAAGGTCCGTGGCTTACCCTAGAGCTCATTCCTGGTGTTGAACACTGTAGTGGCTTGACAAATGTATAATGACATGCAACCACCATTATTGTTTCATGCCGAGTGTTTTCACTGCCCTAAAAATCCTCTGTGCTATGCTATTCCTTCCTCCCCTTCCAATCCCTGGCAACGTCTGATCTTTTTACCGTCTCCATAGGTTTTGCTTTTTCTAGAGTGTCATGTCGCTAGAGTCATATAGTTTGTAACCTTTTGAGAGTGACTTTTTTCGCTTAGTAGTACATGTTTAAGTTTCCTCCGTGTCTTTTCATTTCTTTTTAATGCTGGATAATCTCTCATTGTTTAAATGTACTGCAGTTTATCCATTCCCTAAAGGCACCTTGGTTGCTTCCAAATTTTGGCAGTTATAAACACAGCTGGTATAAGTATCCATGTGCAGGTTTCTGTGTGGATGGAAGTCTTTTATTCCATTAGGTAAATGCTGAGGATCATAATAAAGTATGGTAAGAGTGTGTTTGGTCTTGCAAGAAACCACCGAACTGTCTTCCCAAGTGGCTGTACCATTTGTCATTCCCACCAGCAATAAATGAGAGTTTCTGCTACATCCTCACCTGCCTTTGGTATTGTTAGTGTTCTGGATTTTGGTCATTATAGTATATGTGTTGTTGTTGTTGTTGTTGTTTAGTCACTAAGTTGTGTCTAACACTTTGTGACCCTGTGGACTGTAGCCCACCAGGCTCCTCTGTCCATGGGATTTCCCAGGCAAGACTACTGGAGTTGCCATTTCCTTCTTCAGGGGATCTTCCTGATACAGGGATTAAACCCATGTCTCCTGCACTGGCAGGCACTGGCAGGTGGGTTCTTTACTACTGAGCCACTAAGAAAGCCCAGAAGATGTGTACTGGTATCTTATTGAAAGTGGCATTTCCTTGATGGCATATGATGTGGTGCCTCTATCGTATCCTTTGCCTGTTAAAAAAAAAAACAAAACCATAGATTTTTAAGTCATTCTGGGTCCTCTGTGTCTTCTTGATTAAGTAAATTCAGCCTAATGGCCACTATTAAAGCAGTATTATTGGTGGCTTCTTTTGTATCCTTGCAGAACATATTATTTGTATATTATTTAAAAGTTCTTACAAATTAAAATTATATCACTGATAACATTTGATACTTTAAAAAAATCATGTGAGTGTGTATATTATTTTTAGTTCTAAGAGAAACTATTAATGAAAGAAACAGCAAAATAAAGCAAATATAGTTGGTGTAAATTTAAAAATTTTTACAATTTTATGTTAAGAAATATACTCTTTTCTGAGAGTTTCAAAATTTACAACAAGGAAAAGTTAAATATTGTGTATGGTAATTTCCCAGGTGCTTCTAATGAAAAAATGGTTTTAATTAGCAATGTCTGTAGAGTATATGAAAACCCAGATGGCAGTAATATTTAGGGCCCTTTGAATCTGCTATATATTATTCATGGTATTTCATGTGTTTTCTTTCCCCCATTTTCCTTTAGAATTCTCACAGAATTTTTCTCTAAAAGTATCTGTTCTCCTAAAGTCCATTTTCTGAAATTGTATTTGTCTTCAGCTATTACTCATGGCTTTGCTTAGGTGAGGCTCTGAGCAGTTGCCCATTTGTTCAGTTTCTAATGGACTGCATATGTGCTTGTGTGGTTGGCTGCATTTCATGACTCCCCACGAGGCTAAATATCTTTAAGTGATTGTTTTGTTTTGTCAAGAGCCAGGGGTATTTGTGGGCAGTGGGAACTGAGAGTAGGTGCAGGATTTGAGTGGTGGCATGATGGACAAGTGGTAGATAAGGAATCCGAAAATCATCATCCAAGAGGCACAAGCAGGTACATTCTAGCCTGCATTACTACATGATGTGGTGGATTAATAGAAGCTCACATGGCTAGGGTCTTTTCACTACTCTGATACACAATAAAATATCAAATCTCCCTTTTAATCTTTTCACAAGTCTCTCGCCTGGTGGTGTTACTTTGACCTAACACACAAGGGACATTTTGGTGAATTGCTTTTCAGTATCTAATTTGTGGAAAGTAGAGGAACATGAGGCGTGTGTGTGTGTGTGTGTGTGTGTGTATGTGTATGCGTGTGTGCGTTCACCCTTTATATTGTGTCATCTGGCTCACACGTGTACTGTTGTCTATGAAAGCAGGCTCACTCAATTTTCCCATGACATTTTCTCATTTTTAAAATTTTGCGCGGGATTAGCTTTTGATTTTAAATGTTAGAATGCATTCATGGTTCAGCTGGCTTCCTTTAGGACTTCTGTCCTGTGGATCAATGGAATTCTCTCTTATGTGTATAATAATATCTCTTACCTTTAACAGTCCTTTTAAAATCTCTCTCTGATATGTCATCTGAGCTATTTAATAGTGCCTATTATACTGTCATATGCATGAATGTGGTTTTATGAAAAGGGTCAGTCTGACAGAAGCATGGAGTCGAGATCCCCTAAAGAGATCCACAATACCATTAGAAATGGAAAGGGCAGTGAGGGCATTAGGGCAGATGTGGGAGTCATGCGGCATTCATCAATATAGTATCGTGAGGAACATCAAAGACTGTTGGAGGCAATGATGATCTTGTTCCTTTGAGTCCTTGTTCACTGAAGCTGCACTGAACTTCCAGTTGAACACCATCCATCACAGTTACTTCTCACTCTGCTCAGGAGATGGTTGGCGAAACACAAGTGAGTGTGAATTTCTGTTCTCTCCTTCAGCTCCTGTCAGTCCAAATTCTTCAAGGAAGATAACACAGATAGGGGATCCAAGAAAGAAAACAGAGAGGAAATAGAAACAACTAGCAAATGCCGACACCATTCAGTAAAATCATGCTTTTCCTTTGGGTCAGGAGAACCTCGTTGGTGAAAAGTTTAAACAATTCTCTTTCCCTAATCATTAACATCAGACTTTGAGTTAGCAGAACAATTTTGAAAAAGTTTAAATGAGAATTATCTAAAATCAAGAGAACTTTTAAAATGGTATGAAAAATGGATACAGAATATATCAGCTTTATGTTCATCCATCTGTATTAAAACTAAATGCATAAGGTAAGACAAATAGGCAATTCATAATTTGGAAATTTATTAAGTGGTCAGGAACAAAACAAGGGTGCCCACTCACATAGTATTGGAAGTCCTGTCTGCAGCAATCAGACAAGATGAGAAGATCTGTTTACTGGACTATAAGACTTTATTAAGCAACAGTAATTAAGACAATGTGGCACTGCCTCAGGAAAGACAAAGATAAATGAAATAAATCAATTGAATAGATAGTCCAAAAACAGACTCACACATATGTGAATACATGTGTTATAACAAAGGTTATATCTTTGTTGTAAAGGTGAGTAAAGAACGATCTTTTAGATTAATGATGTCTATACAATTTACACACAAATAGAAAAATTAGTATTACACCCCTATGTTAAGCATAAGGCAAATAAACAAAAAAAGAAACGTTAAGTAAATTGTATGTCTACTGTGAAAAGTAACACTGTAACTCCTAGGTAATAACATAAGAGAATGTATCATGACCTGGCAGTAGGGAAGGGCTTCTTTAAAAAAAAACACAGAAAGCATTAACAATGGAGGAAAAGGCTGATAAATTGAAGTACACTGAAATTTAAAATTCTGTCCATCAAAAGATACCATTATTGTAGTAAAAAAGCAAGCTTAAAGCAAAAAATATTTGCAACATGTAGATACAATAGAGGACCCATATCCAGAATATACAAAGAACTCTTAAAAGTCAGATTTTCAAGACTGTCAGCCAAATGAAAAAGGTAAAGAGATTTTAACAAGCACATCACAAGAATTGCCCCATAAACTTACTAGTCACTAGGGAGACCCAAATTAAAGCACAATGATATACAACTATCCACTCATCAGAATGGGCAAAATTAAAAGATTGCAAGGATATTAAAAAATATGCATTCTCACATGTTCTTGATGACAATATAAACTTATAAACTTCTTTGAAAACAGCTTGTCATCGAATATAAAAAGTGAAAGATATAACCTATAACTGACAATCCAGTTCTAAATATATAACCAGTGTTCTGCTGATAAATGTTTAACTTTGAGTTTAGTTTTTATTGAATCTGCCCTGAAAGTCTATGTTTTTTAATAGGAACAGTCATCCCATTGCCATCTAATGTAATTACTGACAATTTTGTTGAAATCTATTGACTTACTAGATGTTTTATGGGACATGCTGTTTAACATTCTTTGCTCTATTCTTTCATCTTTTAAATTGATTAAATCCTTTTATTCCTTAATCATTTCCTTCTGCTGTTTGGAAATTAAACCCTCATTTGCTATTCTTTTAGTATTTTCCTGAGAAACTGCACAGGAACCATCCACTTACCAATGTCTGGTATTAGTTGGCACTTTTTCCTCTTCTGAGAAAATCCAAGGGCTGTAAAATACTTTAAATCTACTTGCATATTTCCAAATTGTGTTTTTATATATTTTGTTTTTGTTGTTTAGTTGTAAATCATGTCTAACTCTTTTATAATCCCATGGACTGTAGCCTGCTAGGCTCCTCTGTCCATGGGATTTTATGGGCAAGAATACTGGAGTAGGTTGTCATTTCCTTCTTCAGGGGATCTTCCCAGACCAGGGACTGAACTTGCATCTCCTTCATTGAAAGGTGGATTCTCTTTACCCTTGAGCTACCAGGGAAACTCTGTCACATATTTTATTTCTGTTCAACTATATGTTAATTTTATAGTTACTGTACTATATCTTCATATTTATATATAGAGACTATGGTACTAGAGATGAACCAATATATATACAATGAATACATATAAAATACAAATACATAAAATAAGATATATATCATATGTAGGTACACATAGAGTATATACTTTTTATTTCCTCCTGCATCTCTGAGTTTCATCTGGAATTATTTTTTGAAGAACTTCATTTGTTATTTTCTTTTGTGCAAGTCTTCTAATGAAGAATTTCAGTTTTTCCCTCAAAAATGTCTCTTTTTATCTTTTGTTTGAATAATATCATCTGTGGGTATAAAATTCTAAGTTAAAAAATAGAGAAATACTAGCACTTTAAAAAGTAAAAAATCTATAATATTAAATATTATTAAACAGGATGTAATTTCATTGTCTCCTTCCTTTAGTTGTTGCTGTGTAAAAGTCTGCCATTATTAATATTTGGTTTTTTGGAGGTAATGTATTCTTTGTTCTCAGGTTGCTGTTTAACATTTTTCTCTGTTTTTGATTTCCTCAGTTTCCTTTTGTGTACCTAGATGTAGATTTATTTTCTTAACCTCCTGTGATTTATAGTGCTTTTGACTCTGTGACTTGATTTTTTTTAAAGTATCAGTTACAGAAAATCCTTAGCTATTACCTCTTCAAATATCATTTCAACCTCTCTTGTCTTCTGGAACTTCCAGTGCATTTATGTAGCCTTTTTCATTAAGTGCTCCTTATCTTTCATCAAGTCATGTTTATTTTCTTAATTTTCTTCTGTAGGAAACATTAATCAAAGCCTATACATTTATGAATGTTATTGTATTGAATCTGAATTCATACGTGATTGAGTGTTTTTGTTTTTTATTAAGTGGAATGAACGTTTTATAAAAATAAGGAAAGTGACAAATGGTTCACAAACATGTTTTACTTTACAGTTGCATGATGTTTACTTCAGAGCATTTTGTTTTCCCAAGAAAGTATAGATATTGGTGAACTTCCTTTTATTACAGTCCAACTCCATGTTCTCTTTCCACCATAATTAAGTACATTTACTACTTTGTGTTCTTAATATTTGTGTGTCTTAAAATATATATAAATACTACTGTATCATATGTAAGAGTTTACATATAATACAATCACTTTGGCAATCACATATATTTAAGACTGCCAAAAATACATATAGATCTAGTTTTTTCATTTTTCTGGTATATAACATTGTATTGTTTGAGTCAAACACAATTATTTTATTGATTTAATCTCTAGTCACAGACTTCTGTTTTTTATGCTTATAAAAATATATAAGTGAATAATTTTTAATTCCCTCCTCATGCACCTGTATTAGGTATCTTTAGGGAAAACATTTCAAGGAGAAATAACTGAGTTAGAGAGCATGACTATTTTCAACATTTGCTAGCTCTTGCTGGATAATTGTCTGATTAATCTACAAAGTGGTGGTCCTAATTTACTTTCTGTATGTAAGTTCTTGGTTAGCACATCCCTACCAAAACATACCTTGTCAAAATTTTTGTTTTTCCCAATCAGACAAATATGGAAATGTTATGCGGATATGCTCGCACAGATTAGTAATGCTAGTAAGCATTTTTACATATCCTTATTATCCTGTAAATGGCCTCTTTGTAGCTTTGACCTCTTTTCTTTTTTAAAATATTGCCTTATAGTTATTGATTTTATATCTTGAGTACTAAGCTTTTACATATTGCAAGTTTTCTCTGTCTTTAGCTTATTAGTGAATTTTATTTATGATGTATTTTGCTGGGAAAAGTATTTGACTTTGATATGGCCAATTTTTA
This sequence comes from Oryx dammah, assembly GCF_014754425.2. Classification (NCBI taxonomy): domain Eukaryota; kingdom Metazoa; phylum Chordata; class Mammalia; order Artiodactyla; family Bovidae; genus Oryx; species Oryx dammah. The sequence goes on along the minus strand of NW_024070202.1, from coordinate 74,453,772 downwards.
TTATCTGTATTCTTTGAGTAGCTTTTCAAAGAAAATTTTACTATCTCCATATCATATAGAAATTTCCTTAGTACTCCCATCATTTTTTCAAAGCATGATAAACTTACAAAATTACATTTAGATATTTATATATGGTTGAAATACATTTTATTTATTGTTCTTAGAACTTTTGAGTATCTACTTGGAGTTTAGCTTTCCATATGGATAGCCAGCTGTCCCAGCACCTTTTATTAAGTAGTTCAGCTTTTCTTTGTGATTCTGAATGCTAATTCTTCCGATATTAAGTTTCTCTACATACGTGTGCCCATGTGGTTGTATATCTCTTGACTTGACTTTCTGTTCTGTTCAGTGTTATTGCCTTACAGTATTTAAATCACCATATTTTATAATGATAGTAGCTGGTAGGTTATATCCATTTTCTTTATTATTCTAGGAAATTTTCTTAGCTACTCTCTATATTTTTTAAAATCTGAGCATCCAAAGCATTTTTATTATAGAAATAAAGATTCAGAAAACCACACACAACAAATTATAGCTTAATGAGTTATTGAAAGGCCTTATAACTGCAATATCGTCAAGAAATAGAAATTTCCAGACTTCTCTACAAGCCTCTTTGTGTCCTTGACAATTACAGTCCTCTTCCTCCCCCTCAGAATAACAACTGTCCCGATTTTCATATTGGGGGAGGTTTCTTTTTGGTTTTATGACCAACTGTGGATCCTAGACAGATTAGTTTAGTCTTACCTGTTTTTATAAAAAAATTTAAGATTTCTTTAAGTTTCCCATTAAGTTACAGATTTCCCTTCATCCTTTTTATCCTTACAATTTACAGTGGACCTTTGAACAACATGGGATTAAGAGTGCCAATCCTCTGCATAGCTGAAAATCCACTATAATTTTATCTACCATTGGTTATCTTGTATTTGCACTTTGGATTAAACCAACCACAGATTATGTAGTACTGTAGTAGAAGTTAGTGGAAGATATCTGTGTGTAAGGGGACCTGTGCAATTCAAACCTATGCTGTTCAAAGGTCAACTCTATTCAAGGAATCTTGGTGTTGGACATATAGCATTTCTCATGGACTGGGTTTTTCAAGTTGCATGCACATGTAAGGGCTCAATGTGTTTCTGTGTCCTCTGAACTTTTCAAAATGTTCAGCTTGATCCAGAGGCTGGATAAGACTATGTTTTATTCTTTCGGCAGAACTACAAGTTACTGTGTTATTTCATCAGGAAGCACATATTGCCTGGTTGTGTATCTTTTTAAGATATAAATAGCTGTAGGTGCTCAGAGCCTAGACACATTTATTTATTAGGGAATACAAAATGATGATATTCTGTGTCTATTATTTCTTTTCTACTTATAGATGAAATAGTTTTATGACATTTATCTTCATCTACTATTTAGTTATCCAATCTTCCCTGATAGCTTAGTTGGTAAAGAATCAGCCTACAATGCAGGAGACCCCAGTTCAATTCCTGGGCCAGGAAGATCTGCTGGAGAAGGGATAGGCTACCCACTCCAGTATTCTTGGGCTTCCCTTGTGGCTCAGCTGGTAAAGAATCCTCCTGCAATGTGGGAAACCTGGGTTAAGAATCCTCCTGCAATGCAGGAGACCTGGGTTTGACCCCTGGGTTGGGAAGACCCCCTGGAGAAGGGAAAGGCTACCCACTCCAGTATTCTGGCCTGGAGAGTTCCTGGACTGTATAGATCAGGGGGTCACAGAGAGTCTGACACGACTGAGTGACTTTTACTTTCAGCAAAGGGAGAAAATGTTTGATTCTTTCCCTTTACTTACTAGTTTTCAAAATATTGAATTGCTTTCCTATCATTATCTGAAGAGAATCAATTAGTTTTACTTTTTAAAAATCATAGGGAATTCCTAGACTTGAACATAATTAATAGATTTTAACCCATTGCAAATATTAGTCTTTTAAGAGTTGAAATTGTCCCATTTTTGGCCAGTAGAAACTGCCTAAATTGAAGTTCTGACTGCATCAACATGATCTTCCATGTTTCTGGTGGCTACTTTTGGTCTTTGGTATGCAAAAATTCTTACATGCTCATCTCTTACATTTTCTGGTTACTTTTAAATGGAAATGGTATTTCAAGAACACACTGGATTTAAGAGATGTCTGCTCTGAGGCTGGCCGTTGTTTCTGAAGCTCTTTAGTGGACAGAATTAGGAATCTATTAATATCTTTTTAAGGAAATTTGAGTAATTCTTTATGAATAAATCATAAACTCATAAAAACTTATGGCTAATATTATTATGGCAAGAGAATGTTCAGAGATAAAATACACTGTACTTTTACATTACAAAAAATGTATTAAAGATACAATAATTTCAAATGATAATTAAACAAAAACAACTTTATGCTAACATATTAAAAATATACCTGAAACTAATGACTCATTCAAGAAAAATTATATAATCTAATTAGATTAATACTTAAGTAAAAGAATTGATGTCTAAATATGCTCTAATTTTAGGTGATTTTGCTTTTAATTTTTAAAGGAGCAAATAATTTCCATGCCATAAAATCTGTTATAGAGAAGAGAAAAATATTAAAACCTTCCTATTCCTAAAGATGAAATATTTATGAGATCATACTGATATTTCCAAGTCAAAATCAGAACTACAGGATTATTTACTGACTCTGTTTTGTATTATATTTGTATCTACTTTCGTTTACACTGGGAATCTTGAATTGCAAGGACCAAGGAGGGTAATAACATATATCATCATTTACTTTAATCTGCAACAAACACACTGCTGTCTCAAAATAACAATGATAACACATCCAAAAAATTATTGATCATTTTAAATATGTTTTCCCATTTTTCTCCCTCATATTTTTTAATGGTTGTACCATGTCTCCCTTCTGTGAGCATGTAGCCATTTCATACTGTACTCTCTTCTTTTGACAGTCATTTAGTCTTCAGTTCAGTTCAGTTCAGTCACTCAGTCGTGTCCGACTCTTTGCGACCCCATGAATTGCAGCACGCCAGGCCTCCCTGTCCATCACCAACTCCCAGAGTTCACTCAAACTCACATCCATTGAGTCAGTGATGCCATCCACTCATCTCATCCTCTGTCATCCCCTTCTCCTCCTACCCCCAATCCCTCCCAGCATCAGAGTCTTTCCCAATGAGTCAACTCTTTGCATGAGTTGGCCAAAGTACTGGAGTTTCAGCTTTAGCATCATTCCTTTCAAAGAACCCAGGACTGATCTCCCTTAGAATGGACTGGTTGGATCTCCTTGCAGTCCAAGGGACTCTCAAGAGTCTTCTCCAACACCCAGTTCAAAAACATCAATTCTTTGGCACTCAGCTTTCTTTATAGTCCAACTCTCACATCCATACATGACTACTGGAAAAACCATAGCCTTGACTAGATGGACATTTGTTGGCAAAGTAATGTCTCTGCTTTTGAATATGCTATCTAGGTTGGTCATAACTTTCCTTCCAAGGAGTAAACATCTTTTAATTTCCTGGCTACAATCACCATCTGCTGTGATTTGGGAGTTGTACAATTAATTATATTTTAACACTCACTCTCTGGTATTACGCTGATGCTTCACTAGATACTTTGGTGTCTGAAGCTTTTTCTCTAGTAGATTCCTCAGGAAGAGTTCATGAGACTAAAATGGTTCTTGCATCCTGATAAGTGGTTGTCTTTCTATACTGAAGTCAATTTTTCAGGATGTAAAATCCTTGGCTCACTTTTTCTTTCCTTGAGTATCTTAAATATTATTCCAGTTTCTCTTGACTTAAGTATGATTGCCTTAAAGTCTAATACAATTTTATTTCCCTTATAAAGCAAGTGTCTAAAATATTTTTTTCTGTTTCTTTCAAATCCGGTGATGTTACCAGACTACTTTTTCATGTTAGCAATTGTAGGGCAATATATTCATATCGGCTATATGCTATGTCATATATAATTTACATTTTTATTTCAAGTAAGCTTTCCAAGTTACAGTTTTAGTATTTGTTTTGCACCTCATTATCTATATGTAGGATTTTTTTTGCCTGCTTTCAACTTTTTATTGACTTATTTTTTTCCCTGATGATTTTTGATTTATAAAACTTTTCGCTCCTGTTTTTCTTAGGCATTATTTATTATATTTTAAGATATTGTTCCTTCTAGTTTGGTTTTCATTTCTTAAATATACATTTGTTCTTTATTGTTTTCTCTGGGTTCTGTCACTTCACTTCTGAATTATTGCACTTCTAGTTTTTGTTGCTTTTCTGTATCATGTAATATTAATACTATAATTTTCTCTGAAATAGAAGATTACAGTATTTATCTGTTCTTTGGGGGTCTCTTCCCAGTAATTTTTCATTTTTGGTTGAGATTTTATGCTGCTTTTTAATTTCCTTTCATCTTATATCAACTTTGTATGAATTCAATCTTAATACTTATCTGTTGATTGCTATGTGAATTTAGTTTTCATATACTTTTAAAAGGAGGCATGGTTAAGAGTGACTTTTCCTGGCATAGAGATCTTTGAGCTCTGGCTTTCTTAAGTAATATTCATATTTTTGAAACTGTGCTTGTAGTTTTGTTTTTTCTTGATGTTCTTCAGATTTTGACATTATCTGTGCCTTTGAAGGGGCTTCCCAGGTGGCACTAGTGGTAAAGAACTAACTTGCTAATGCAGGAGACATGAGAGACTCGATCTCTGGGTTGGGAAGATCCCCTGGAGAAGGGAATGGCTACCCACTCCAATATTCCTGCCTGGAGAATTCCATGGACAGAGGAACCTGACCAACTACAGTCCATAGTGTTACAAAGAGTTGACATGATTGAGTAACTGACACTTTCACTTCTCCAGGAGGCTAGTATGGCTCCTGAGAGAGAGTGAGGAGGAGGAACATCAGAGAGGGAGTGGGAAGAGAGAAGGTGGGGCTTTGTAGGCTATTGTCTAGTTTTTATCTTTTAAAGTTTTAAGCAGTACAGTGACATGATTCAAGATTTTATTGTAGCAGGAACCCTTTGGTTGCTTGTTGAAAAGAAGACTGGGAGTGGACAAGCATGGAAGCAGATAGATCTCTTTGAGGAAGGTATATATATATGAAATATATACATGTTCAATTTAAATTAGCCTTAAGTATAACAAAACATTTCATTCATAACATTTTGTGGCTGGTATTCGTTAATCACAATACTCTTGATCTTCTGTGGGATGGTACATAGATACTACTGGGTTTATCAAGTGATATAGTGAATTGTTAACGTTATTTTTGTTGTATTTTGTAATTTTGTATTTTGCAGTTCAGAATTAGAATTTTTTGTCTCTGAATTATGATACAAGTTGGTCAGAATATAATTCGGTAAACAAGTTACATTTTACACATGCTGCTGCTGCTAAATCGCTTCAGTCGTGTCCGACTCTCTAAGACCCCATAGAAACTCTGTGCGACCCCATAGACGGCAGCCCACCAGGCTCCCCTGTCCCTGGGATTCTCCAGGTGAGAACACTGGAGTGGGTTGCCAGTTCCTTCTCCAATGGGTGAAAGTGAAAAGTGAAAGTGAAGTCGTTCAGTCGTGTCCGACTCTTCGCGACTGCATGGACTGCAGCCCACCAGGCTCCTCTGTCCATGGGATTTTCCAGGCAAGAGTACTGGAGTGGGGTGCCATTGCCTTCTCCACATTTTACACATAGTTTGACCTAATTACAGTTTTTAAAGCTTTCCATCTTCCTGCCTAAATCCTGCTTCTTCCTACTTGTATTTACTCTTTGGGTCTCTGCCTTTTGCAGTAGAGGCTTTCTGCAGGTGTTTGTACTGACTGCAAGCTCTGTATACTTGGGAAAGATTTGGTGGTTGTGGGTGAACACAATTTTTTGTGGGCTAGTTAACTGAGGAGCCTCAAGGTCCAGAGGTCTTGTCTCTTGATCTGGTCAAGAACCTATTTGCTTTCCCAGAGTATATAAGCTTGACTGCTAGTGTTTACGTAGCTGAACCAGAGGTTAGAGCAGGAAGTCCCAATATTTTTATGAAATGTTTCCTGAATCCCTCTGATTTTATATGGTAACCTCATCCTTGACAATATCTGGCATGTCTCAAATCTGAGGTGCTCTTTTTGGCTCTCTGCAGAGAATAAAACTCCATTCTTTTACTGGAGGCTTCCTAGGTGGTGCTGGTGGTAAAGAACCCACCTACCAGTGCAGGAAACACAAGTTCTTGCCTGGAGAATCCCATGGACAGAGGATCCTGGTGGGCTATGTCCATGGGGGTGTTGCAAAGAGTCAGACTCAACTGAAGCGACTGAGCATGCAGTACTTCTGCTGGAGGAGGAGAGTGGTGGCCTTCCAGTTAAGGGCATCCGAGGATCTAATTACATCCTAAACAAACTTTCAACTACTCCTTCATTTTTAAAAAATATTGTCAGTTTCACCTCTGCTCCCCCTCCCCTTAAGGTTGAACCATTTGAAGCTTCTGCCATACAAATTTGGTTATGTATCAACTTTCCATAATGCTCACTGAAGATGCAGCTTTCCCTTGTGTTGAAAAATCACTTGCACTTATCCTTCTGCATAAATTTGTGGGTATTCTCTTCTTTCCCATTCCCTTTGTTTTTATGACATGATTCCTTTAAATATACCCTTAAGGTCATTATTGTCATATAGGAGAAAGTGGAGTTAAATCTGTATGTCCAGTTTGCAGTATTTACCCTGTTGTTCTCCTTTACTTTCTTTGAGGCATGTGGCTACACACCCAAACTGTGAGATAGGCAAGCAGTCATGCTCATCACTTAACAGATGGGAAAACAGAAACATACAAGATCAGCAGAATTGCCCAGTATTGCAGAGTTTGTCAGTAACAAAACTGAAGAAGAATGAGGAGTTCTGAACTTTCAAACTTTCGGTAAGATTTGTCATTCAGTTACTAAGTTGTGTCCAACTCTTTGTGACCCCATGGACTGCAGCATGCCAGGCTTCCCTGTCCTTCACCATCTCCCAGAGTTTGCAAACTCATGTCCATTGATTGTGTCAGTGATGCTGTCTAGCCATCTGCTCCTCTGTCGTCCCCTTCTCCTCTTGCCCTCAATCTTTCCCAGCATCAGGGTCTTTTCCAATGAGTCAGTTTCTCAAATAAGGTGGCCAGAGTATTGGAGTTTCAGCTTTAGCATTAGTCCTTCCAATGAATATTCAGGATTGATTTCCTTTAGGATTGACTGGTTTGATTTCCCTGTAGTTCAAGGGACTCTCAAGAGTCTTCTCCAACACTACAGTTCAAAGGCATCAATTCTTCAGCACTCAGCCTTCTTTATGGTCCAACTCTCACATCCATACATGACTACTGATGCATCATTGTTGGTAAAGGGATGATTTACCACCTTTCCCCACTGATTGCAAAAAAGCTATTTGTGAAAGAATAACAACAAAAAATTGCAAGGAGATCCAACCAGTCCGTTCTGAAGGAGATCAGCCCTGGGATTTCTTTGGAGGGAATGATGCTAAAGCTGAAACTCCAGTACTTTGGCCAGCTCATGCAAATAATTGACTCACTGGAAAAGACTCTGCTGCTGGGAGGGATTGGGGGCAGGAGGAGAAGGGGACGACAGAGGATGAGATGGCTGGATGGCATCACAGACTCGATGGATGTGAGTCTGAGTGAACTCTGGGAGTTGGTGATGGACAAGGAGGCCTGGCGTGCTGGGATTCATGGGGTCGAAAAGAGTCAGACACGACTGAGCGACTGAACTGAACAACAAAAAATAGATCTAGATTGGCATTCCTTTCTTACTTTGCATTAATACCAATGGTATTAATTCCCAAGCATCTGTTCATGTGTCCACTGCAGGAGAAAAATGAGGTGTTTATTAAAAGTATATAATCTCAGACATCACAACAAACCTACTGAATCAGAATCTTACAGGGAGGGCACACAATATTAGTTTCATTTTGTAATATGTTTCCCAGTTGCTGATGTGCAGGAAGGTTGGAAACCCATGGAATTATATACTTCCTTAAATAATGACTTTTACAGATTTTTGTGAATTTGGACTTACTTCTTTGCGTTTCATTTCTTCTCTAATTTTGTCATCAAATAGAAGGTAGGTGATATTTACAGTGTGTGACTTTAGCTCGTCTTCTTTAGATACCTATTAAGTCTCACAATAGCAATGGATTATAGTTTAGAATATCCTTTCAATTGAAATTTGGAAGATAATCCAAAGATTTTCATTCTTATACATGGAGCCAGCCAGTGCTTAGCACATATAGGATATCATAATCAAGAAGGCTTTACCAGTTAGGATGTATTCAGTTTACCAAGACCAGTTATGATTCCTACACATAGGGGCTTGTAGAATTCTATAAAGTAATAGATTTTGACCATAAATGATTTTACAAAGTTTTAAATCCAAAGTGTTAGATGTTGAGTAATTTGACCTACCTCCCAGCCTTTGAAGGGGTCAAATTAATTAACTTTTCATTTATTTGGTACTGATGACTGCTGCTGCTGCTGCTGCTAAGTCGCTTCAGTCATGTCTGACTCTGTGCGACCCCGAGATGGCAGCCCACCAGGCTCCCCCGTCCTTGGGATTCTCCAGGCAAGAACACTGGAGTGGGTTGCCATTTCCTTCTCCAATGTGTAAAAGTGAAAAGGGAAAGTGAAGTCACTCAGTCGTGTCCGACTCCTAGCGACCCCATGGACTTCAGTCTTCCAGGCTCCTCTGTTCATGGGATTTTCCAGGCAAGAGTACTGGAGTGGGGTGCCATGGCCTTCTCCAACTGATGACTGCAAATTTTAGGAAGTACAAAATAATTTGAATGAAAATAAGGATAGGTATGAGATACTGTCAGTGAAAAGGGTGTATATTTTAATCAAAATGATAATCAGGCTTGAGCAGTACAGTGCATTATAGGGCTAAGATGAGAACTATATAGTGTCTGGGTCAGGTAAAGTGAAAGTGAAAGTGAAGTCGCTCAGTCCTGTCTGACTCTTTGCGACCCCCTGGACTGTAGCCTGCCAGGGTCCTCCCTCCATGGGATTCTCCAGGCAAGAGTACTGGAGTGGGTTGCCATATCCTTCTCCAGGGGATCGTCGCGACCCAGGGATCGAACCTGGGTCTCCCGCATTCCAGGCAGACGCTTTAACCTCTGAGCCACCAGGGAAGCCCATGGTCAGGTAAAGGGACAGTGAAATGCCAAATGTAGAGGTGATTTATTTTTTATTTTTCCTTAATTTTAATGCAGTTGATTTAATCTGGAGACCATATGTTTTAGTTGTTTTAAATTTTTTTTTTCTCTTTTCCTGGAGGAAAGAAAGAAAGTATTAGTCCCTCAGTCTTGTCCAACTCTTTGCAATCCCATGGACTGTAGCCCACCAGGCTCCTCCTCTTCAGGCAAGAATACTGGAGTGGGTAGCCATTTCCTTTTCCAGGGGATCTTTCCAACCCAGGGGTTGACGCCAGGTCTCCTGCATTGAAGGCAGATTCTTTACCATCTGAGCCACCAGGGAAGCCCCTCTCCTCCTGGAAGAACATACCAAAAGACTTTATGGAATGAAAGTGAGAGATGGCTGATACTTTTCATTTAAACCAGGAGCTGGACTTTTTCTTAAAAAGACTAGATAGTAAATATTTTAGCTTTGAAGGCTCTTAGGTCTCTGTAGCAACTACTCAACTTCACCACTATAAGTCTGTTGGGAACAAATGGGAATGGCTGTGTTCTGATAAAACTTTTATTTACAAAAATAGACCATTGTCCATGTGTTCCAGTTTGCTAACTCTTGCTTAGACCCTTTTTCATTTACATGCATTTTCTTTTAGTGAAATTTAATTAACTTTAAATATGAAAATTATTTAAATTGGACTAAAATACACTGATAAATAGCAGAGATGATTTTAAAAATCTGCATCATTAATAACCAAGGTTGCCTTACTACCAAGTGCTATGACTGTTACAGAAACCCCCAATTTTGTGATAGAGTTTCGTGTAGGTGATGCTGATTAATTTTGCCTATTTACTTGGTTTTGGGATGATACGTTTTGAATTTTATCTTGAAGTATAAAACACAAAAAGTTCACACCCATTTAATGTTTTTCAATATTCATAGTTTTAGCTAATGTTATTCAAGTGATTTAATGATAAAACAGCTTTAAAATAGTTAATAATGAAGGTGTATTTTCTATTCCTGACTTTCAATGTCATTTCAGTCTGTTTTAAAAATTTGTGGGGAGAAAATATTGTCAGGAGAAAGCTCATCATCAATTTGCCACAGCTGAAAATGGCACAGCTGGTGAATGAGTGTTTTAATGTATTTCTAGATTAAGCAAGGCAGTTTAAAGAAAACATGATGCAAAAATTCAATCTGCTATGGGTTTAAAATAAAGTCTTCATCTGTGTTGCTGCAGAAAGAATAGCTACCTTATGTTTTGTCATATTGTAGTGGATTATCTTTAATGATGCGTATATCCCCCACAGCATAATTGTGATATTTTGTGTTTGTCTTGGTCTGCACTAATGCAATGGTTTAATTTTAGTGAACAAAAGAATGGATTTTACTCTTAGTAATGCCATGGCAGGTTTTTTTTCTGGAAGTTGTAAATGAAGGCAATTCACACACATTTAGAAGGAGACCTTTGTTCTTGATTTCAGTGGGATCTCGTAGCAATGATAATGTAGATGTCTTGATCTCTGAAAAATTCTAAGAGGTCTTCACAAAGGAAACCATTCATAGTGTACTTTTTTTTTTTTAAGCAGAAAGTAGTATGACTCAAATTGAAAAGGAGAAAGAAAATCCATCCATCCATCATCTTTCTTCTATTTACATATCATTCAGTTCAGTTCAGTTGCTCAGTTGTGTCTGACTCTTTGCAACCCCATTAATCAGAGCACACCAGGCCTCGCTGTCCATCACCACCTCCCAGAGTTCACCCAAACTCCTGTCCATCCAGTTGGTGATGCCATCCAGCCATCTCATCTTCTGTTGTCCCCTTTTCCTCCTGCCCCTAATCCCTCCCAGCATCAGAGTCTTTTCCAATGAGTCAACTCTTTGCATGAGGTGGCCAAAGTACTGGAGTTTCAGCTTTAGCATCAGTCCTTCCAATGAACACCCAGGACTGATCTCCTTTAAAATAGACTGGTTGGATCTCCTTGCAGTCCAAGGGACTCTGAAGAGTCTTCTCCAACATCCAGTTCAAAAGTGTCAATTCTTCGGTGCTCAGCTTTCTTCACAGTCCAACTCTCACATCCATACATGACCACTGGAAAAGCCATAGCCTTGACTAGATGGACCTTTGTTGGCAAAGTAATATCTCTGCTTTTTAATATGCTATCTAGGTTGGTCATGCATTGTAGAAGGAAATGGCAACCCACTCCAGTGTTCTTGCCTGGAGAATCCCAGGGACAGGGGAGCCTGGTGGGCTGCTGTCTATGGGGTCACACAGAGTTGGACATGACTGAAGCGACTTAGCAGTAGCAGCAGCAGCAGCAGCAGCAGGTTGGTCATAACTTTCCTTCCAAGGAGTAAGCGTCTTTTAATTTCATGGCTGCAGTCACCATCTGCAGTGATTTTGGAGCCCCCCAAAATAAAGTCTGACACTGTTTCCACTGTTTCCCCATCTATTTGCCATAAAATGATGGGACCAGATGCCATGATCTTCGTTTTTTGAATGTTGAGCTTTAAGCCAACTTTTTCAGTCTCCTCTTTGACTTTCATCAGGAGGCTTTTTAGTTCCTCTTCACTTTCTGCCATAAGGGTGGTGTCATCTCCATATCTGAGTTTATTGATATTTCTCCTGGCAATCTTGATTCCAGCTTCTGCTTCTTCCAGCCCAGCATTTCTCATGATGTACTCTCTCATTCTCATGATGTACATTCTTATGATGTAAGAAGAGGTGGCAAGAATACACAGAAGAACTGTACAAAAAAGAGCCTCATGACCCAGATAATTATTATGTTGTGATCACTCACCTAGAGCCAGACATCCTGGAATGTGAAGTCAAGTGGGCCTTAAAAATCATCACTACGAACAAAGCTAGTGGAGGTGATGGAATTCCAGTTGAGCTATTTCAAATCCTGAAAGATGATGCTGTGAAAGTGCTGCACTCAATATGACAGCAAATTTGGAAAACTCAGCAGTGGCCACAGGACTGGAAAAGGTCAGTTTTTATTCCAATTGCAAAGAAAGGCAATGTCAAAGAATGCTCAAACTACCGCACAATTGCACTCATCTCACATGCTGGTAAAGTAATGCTCAAAATTCTCCAAGCCAGGCTTTAGCAATACATGAACCGTGAACTTTCAGATGTTCAAGCTGGTTTTAGAAAAGGCAGAGGAACCAGAGCTCAAATTGCCAACATTTGAAAAAGTAAGAGAATTCCAGAAAAACAGCTATTTCTTCTTTATTGACTATGCCAAAGCCTTTGACTGTGTGGATCACAAGAAACTGTGGAAAATTCTTCAAGAGATGAGAATTCCAGACCACATGACCTGCCTCTTCAGAAACCTGTATGCAAGTCAGGAAGCAACAGTTAGAACTGGACATGGAACAACAGACTGGTTCCAAATAGGAAAAGGAGTGCGTCAAGGCTGTATATTGTCACCCTGCTTATTTAACTTATATGCAGTGTATGTATCATTACCATCTATTATCTCTCATTCATATTCTATCTTCCTGCCTACTTACTAATATACCTACCTATCTACCAACTTTCTGAACAATGGATATTGTCTTTTCTCTTAATTTTCACCCTACACTTTCTGTTCCTGGGGATTTCTCTCTTTTCTATCTTTCTTTCATCCTTTGGAATGCCTTGTGAGGATTTTACTTAGTTCTCCTACCCTTATTAACAGCCTGCTGCCTTGCAGGAAAAGGTCCTGTGCATCTCAAACTAGATCTTTCTCAGCTCTGCCTTTCCCATAGGATTTAGCATTTTATCCTGTGTCCTGGGTAAAGATCTAGGGGAAGAGGGACAGACTTACTCTGTGTATGGTGTTCCTAGGGATCCTAACTGGTTATACCTGCCCATACTTAGCCATTAAAAGATGGTAGAAGTTTGGCTGTTTTTTTTCTTATTCTGTTGGGTTGGCCAAAAGTTTGTTTGTTTTTCATAAGATGGCTCTAGTAGTGCTTAGCTGTCTTTAACTTCACTTGAAACAATTTTGTAAGATTGTACTGTGACAGCTGTTATATCAGTGTGCATTTTTTTAAAAAAACATCAAAATTGGTGAATTTCTGTGCAGCCATTTTAATATTGACAATGGAAGAGAAAAGCAACATTTTTGGTACGCTATCATTTATTATTTCAAGAAAGATAAAAATACAATAACATTTACCATGTGAGGTAACTTCCTTCTCTACCTAATTTGAGAGTTTTATCATGAAAGGAAGTTGAATACTGTCAAGTACCTTTCTGCATCTATAGAGGTGATTATTTGGTTTTTATTTTTAATTATGTTAATATATCACATTTATTGTTTTGTGTATTTTGAGCCATCCTTGTATCCCAGGAATATATCCCACTGTGGATATTTGAGGGTCATGTTATAGTGGGTCATGTTATGGTTTTGATGTGCTAGTGAATCTGGTTTGAAGAACTTATACCTATTCTACTCAAACTATTTCAAAAGATTAAAAAGAAAGAAACATTCCCATTTTTTTTCTGTGAAGCCACATCTCCATTTTACTAAGATTTGGCAAAGACAGTACAAGAAAAGAAAATTACAGGCCATTATCCTTGATGAATATAGGTGAAAAAAATCCTCAACAAAATATTAGCTAGCTGAATGCAACAATACACAATAGGATCATACAGCATGACCGAGTTGGATTCATCCCAGGATTACAAGGGTGGTTCAACATGTGCAAATCAACCACTGTGATACACCATATTAACAGAATAAAGGATAAAAAAACCCTGATTATCTCAGTAGCTGCAGAAAAAGCATTTGGTAAAATTCAACCTTCATTCATAATAAAAACTCTCACCCAAGTGGGTGTAGAGGAAACATATCTCAACATAATGAAAGTGATTTACAACAAACCCACAATGTAATAGTCAATAGTGAAAAGTTGAAATCCTTTTTGCTAAATTCAGGAACAAGATAAGGATGCCAAGTCTTACCAATTGTATTCAACATAATATTGGAAGAACTCACCACAGAAATCAGACAATAAAAAGAATACAAAGTATCCAAATTGGAAGAGAAGAGGTAAACCTGTGGTCTTTGTAGATAACATATGTTGCTGCTCCCTGGTTCTGTAGTGTCAGGGTCTTTGTGGCATATGGATTGCAGCGTGCTTTCCTGGCCTTCACCGTCTCCCCGAGTTTGTTCAAACTCCTGTCCATGGAATCAGTGATGCCATCCATCACCTCTGTTCTCTGTTGCCCCTTCTCCTCCTGCCTTCAATCTTTCCCCAAATCAGAGTCGTTTCCAGTGAGTCGGCTCTTCACGTCAGGTGGCCAAAGTATTGGAGCTTCAGCTTCAGCATTAGTCCTTCCAATAAGTATTCAGGGTTGATTTCATTTAGGATTGACTGGTTTGATTTCCTTCCAGTCCAACTCTCAAAAGTCTTCTCCAGTACCACAGTTCAAAAGCATCAATTCCTCAGCACTCAGCTTTCTTTATAGTCCAACTCTCACATCCATACATGACTACTGGAAGAATACGGATTTTGTAAGCAAAGTGACGTCTCTGCTTTTTAAAATGCTGTCTAGACTAGACAGGAAACACAAAAAGGGTGTATAAACTCGAACCTAAAACAATAAAGTAAATGGCAATGGGATCATACTTATCAATAATTACCTTAAATGTAAATGGGTTGAATGCCCCAACCAAAAGACAAAGACTGGCTGAATGGATACAAAAACAAGACCCCTATATATGTTGTCTACAAGAGACACACCTCAAAACAAGCAACACATACAGACTGAAAGTGAAGGCCTGGAAAAAGATATTCCACGCAAATAGAGATGAAAAGAAAGCAGGAGTAGCAATACTCATATCAGATAAAATAGACTTTAAAACAAAGGCTGTGAAAAGAGACAAAGAAGGACACTACCTAATGATCAAAGGACCAGTCCAAGAAGAAGATACAACAATTGTAAATATATATGCACCCAACATAGGAGCACCACAATATGTAAGACAAATGCTAACAAGTAAAATAAAAAGCCCAGAGATAAATCCTCGCACCTGTGGCCATCTTATCTTTGACAAAGGAGGCAAGAGTATACAATGAAGAAAAGACAGTCTCTTTAACAAGTGGTGCTGGGAAAACTGGTCAACCTCTTGTAAAAGAATGAAACTAGAACACTTTCTAACACCATACACAAAAATAAACTCAAAATGGATTAAAGATCTAAACATATGACCAGAAACTATAAAACTCCTAGAGGAGAACATAGGCAAAACACTCTCTGACATACATCACAGCAGGATCCTCTATGACCCACCTCCCAGAATACTGGAAATAAAAGCAAAAATAAACAAATGGGACCTAATTAAAATTAAAAGCTTCTGCACAACAAAGGAAACTGTAAGCAAGGTGAAAAGACAGCCTTCAGAATGGGAGAAAATAATAGCAAGTGAAGCAACTGACAACTAATCTCAAAAATATACAAACAACTCCTGCAGCTCAATTCCAGAAAAATAAACGACCCAATCAAAAAATAGTCCAAAGAACTAAACAGACATTTCTCCAAAGAAGACATACAGATAGCTAACAAACACATGAAAAGATGCTCAATATCACTCATTATCAGAGAAATGCAAATCAAAACCACAATGAGGTACCATTTCAGGCCAGTCAGAATGGCTGCTATCCAAAAGTCTACCAGCAATAAATGCTGGAGAGGAAACCCTCCTACACTGTTGGTGGGAATGCAAACTAGTACAGCCACTATGGAGAACAGTGTGGAGATTCCTTAAAAAACTGCAAATAGAACTGCCTTATGACCCAGCAATCCCACTGCTGGGCATGCACACCGAGGAAACCAGAATTGAAAGAGACATGTGTATCCCAATGTTCATCGCAGCACTGTTTATCATAGCCAGGACATGGAAGCAACCTAGATGTCCATCAGCAGATGAATGGATACGAAAGCTGTGGTGCATATACACAATGGAGTATTACTCAGCCATTAAAAGAATACATTTGAATCCGTTCTAATGAGGTGGATGAAACTGGAGCCTATTATGCAGAGTGAAGTAAGCCAGAAAGAAAAACACCAATACAGTATACTAACACATATATATGGAATTTAGAAAGATGGTAATGATAACCCTGTATGCAAGACAGCAAAAGAGACACAGATGTATAGAACAGACTTTTGGACTCTGTGGGAGAGGGAGAGGGTGGGATGATTTGGGAGAATGGCATTGAAACATGTATAATATCATATATGAAACGAATTGCCAGTCCAGGTTCGATGCATGATACAGGATGCTTGGGGCTGATGCACTGGGATGACCCAGAGGGATGGTACAAGGAGGGAGGTGGGAGGGGGGTTCAGGATGGGGAACACATGTGTGCCTGTGGCGGATTCATGTTGATGTATGACAAAACCAATACAATATTGTAACGTAATTAGCATCCAGTTAAAATAAATAAATTTATATTAAAAATATAATAAAAATAAAAACATCCTGTTAAAATAAAATAAAATGAAATAAAATTCTCTCTAGGTTTGTCATAGCTTTTCTTCCAAGGAGTAAGCATCTTTTAATTTCATGACTGCAATCACCGGCTGCAGTGATTTTGGAACCCAAGAAAATAAAGTCTGTCATTGTTTCCATTGTTTGCCCATCTTTATGCCATGAAGTAATGGAACTGGACACCATGATCTTAGCTTTTTAAATGCTGAGTTTTAAGCCAGCTATTTATGATACTATATGATACACTATATAGAGAACTCTAAAATCTCTACCCCAAAACTATTAGAACTATAAAATGAATTCAGCAAGATTGTAGGATACAAGAATAATATACAGAAATCTGTTGCATTTCTATATGCTAATATTGAAATATCAAAAAGAGGAAGCTTAAAAAACTCCGTTTTAAAATGGCATCAAAAAATAAAATTAGTTCAGTTCAGTTCAGTCACTCAGTTGTGTCCTACTATTTGCAGCCCCATGAACTGCAGCACGCCATGCCTGTCTGTCACCAACTCCCAGAGCTTGCTCAAACTCATGTCCATCAAGTTGGTAATGCTTTCCAACCATCTCATCCTCTGTCATCCGTTTCTTCTCCTGCCTTCAATCTTTCCCAGCATCAGGGTCTTTTCCAGTGAGTCAGTTCTTTGCATCAGGTGGCCAAAGTATTGGAGCTTCAGCTTCAGCATCAGTTCTTCCAATGAGTATTCAGGACTGATTTCCTCTAGGATTGACCAGTTTGATGGAAGTCAATCCTAAAAAAATAAAATACCTAGAAAAACACTTAGCCAAGGAGGTGAAAAATCTATTTGCTGAAAACAATGAAAGATTGACAGAAGGAAACTTTTTGTTTTCTGCATGGTTTGTAGTTCGTTTCTCATTTCTTTATTGCCATCCTTTCTTGTGATTTGATGATTTGATTTTTTTTCCCCTTACCTTTTTTGTATCTACGATAGGTTTTTCAATGTGGCTACCATGAGGCTTTCATAAAACTTTTTATCATTATAATAGTCTAAACTTAGAATTTCAGTTTTATACAAAATTTCTACACATTCTCTAATAGCAAAATCAGTTTTTAGTCAATGATTAGCCTTTTTTTTCCAGCTAATAACTTATATTCTAAAATTAAAAAAATTAAATCCCACATCTTCCCCTTATAAGGCAACAGAATTGAAGGTTAAGAAGTATAAAGATTTGCATTTCTCTGATAATGAGTGATGTTGAGCATCTTTTCATGTGATGTATGGCAAAACCAATACAATATTGTAAAGTAATTAACCTCCAGTTAAAAAAAATTTCATCTAATTAAAAAAAAGTATAAAGAGAAGTTTGTGAAAGATATATGCACTGTCATCTGGTATGTAGAATAAAGGTGAGCTTTTTGTTAGTTTTTAAGTCTACACATTTACTCTTCTCTATACTTTATGTTCAGAGAAGGCAATGGCACCCCACTCCAGTACTCTTGCCAGGAAAATCCCATGGATGGAGGAGCCTGGTAGGCTGCAGTCCATGGGGTTGCGAAGAGTCGGACACGACTGAGTGACTTTATTTTTCACTTTTCACTTTTATGCATTGGAGAAGGAAATGGCAACCTACTCCAGCGTTCTTGCCTGGAGAATCCCAGGGATGGGGGAGCCTGGTGGGCTGCTGTCTATGGGGTCGCACAGAGTTGGACATGACTGAAGTGACTTAGAAGCAGCAGCATACTTTATGTTTTTAATGTTAGAATTTACTTTTTTATATTGTGGATCTATTAACCAATTTTTGTGGTCATAGTTATTCTTAATATTTTGGTCTTTTAACTTTTGTACTGGTGTTAAAAGTGATTGACTCATCTTTCTTACAATATTACATTATTCTCATGTATGTCAGTTTCTCTCCAAATTTTTCTTCTCTTTTTCAGTATTACTTTTATTTTATTCACCTTTAACTTTTAACGAAATACTCTGTTACTGATCCTTATGTATATCTACTTTCTACCATGGCACTTAAAACTTTGTCTCATTTTTCAAATTGCCCTTCTTTCAGTTTCTTTCTTACTTTCTGCACATCCTTCTATTTTCTGGTTCTTTCTCCTATGAATCCCCCCATTTCTGCTTTATGTTCTTTAATAACTGCGATTGCTTCCTAAGGAGTGTTTTTCAAAATGTTCATGAGTGTTAGGTTAAAATTTTCATCAGCTTCAAAAAAAATTTTTTTGATGACTTTTCATCAGTTGTTGAAAATTTTAGTTACTCATTTTCATCTTCTGCTTGTATGGAACTGGACCAAATTATTTTATGTTATGCGTTTTGAAGCATATGGATTTTCCTGAACTAGTGATAGGAGATTATTTTAGGTTGGGTTTGAATTGGAAAAGGACTCAAGTTTCATAATTCAAGTCTTTCCTTCTCTGTAGCCTGAGTCAGGCATTAAAAATATAGCCTGTCTTTCTGGGTGTCACATTGACCCTCAGAACCCAATATGATGTAACAAGGCACCTGCGTCAAATTCTATGTTTCCCACATCTCAGAGCCCTTGACTTACATGATGAGGGATTTACTTTACCAGATGCTTGGTGGCACCCATCAAGATTTTCTCTCTTCACTGCTTTCACTACCTCAGGGTAGTGTTTGTTTATTCAGGGGCTGTTCTAGAAGTTTCCTTTCAGTGTAAGGCCCTATCCTTCTGGAAACAGTTCTTTCTGGGAGACTTCTGGAATCTTTCTGGTTTAAGACCTAGAACTTCCTATTTCATACTGAAGCCCTTTTGCCTCTTCAACTGGTTCTATTCTGCTTAGTTGTATCTTAAGTAGTATTTACCCAGAATCTGGAGTTTATTGGTTTTCTATGTTTCCTAGTTAGCTTTTGACCATCTTACAGCAGTTCCTATTCATGTGGGGCTCTATCTATCTAGGGTTAAATATTTGCTGATGAATTTTTTAATCTTTAATCACCTTTTATAACCCTAATTTTTCATTAGTCCCTCTACATATGTTAACTTGATACTTCCTTTTCTACTCTTATGTGTTCTGATTGCTCTATCTAGTTTCCCTGGGCAATTCTGCTATTTTGAGGAGTTTTGGATCATGCTTATAGATGTCTAGTAAATTTTGATTTTTCACCATCCATTCAGTTCATTCATTCAGTCATGTCTGACTCTTTGCGACCCCATGGACCGCAGCACACCAGGGCTCCTTGTCCACATCAGTTTCCGGAATTTACTCAGACTCATGTCCACTTGGTGATGTGACCCAACCATCTCATTCTCTGTCATCTCCGTCTCCTCCCGCCTTCAATCTTTCCCATCATCAGAGTCTTTTTCAAATGGTCAGTTTTTCGCATCAGGTGGCCAAAGCATTGGAGTTTCAGCTTCAGCATCAGTCCTTCCAATGAATATTCAGGGCTGATCTCCTTTAGGATGGACTGGTTGGATCTCCATGCAGTCCAAGGAACTCTCAAGAGTCTTCTCCAACACCACAGTTCAAAAGTATCAATCCTTCAGCACTCAGCTTTCTTTATAGTCCAAATTTCACATCCATACATGACTACTGGGAAGACCATAGCCTTGACTAGATGGACCTTTGTTGACAAAGTAATGTCTCTGCTTTTTAGTATGCTGTCTAGGTTGGTCATAACTTTCCTTCCAAGGAGTAAGCATCGTTTAATTTCATGGCTGCAGTCACCATCTACAGTGATTTTGGAGCCCCCCCCCCCCCCC